>NC_061483.1:833957-886457 GCF_022539355.2 Hippoglossus stenolepis
ACGGTCTGAATGTCCGTGAGATGCAATCAGTGCGTTACAGGCTCGAGCGAGAACAGATCCACGAGCAGCTTGTTTACATCTGCACTCACATGAACAGCAGATCCGTCAGTGGACTGAAATCCACATTAAATACAGATGTGTGTTTTTACACAGAACATCTGGTTCTGTCCAGTGTGAACAAGCACAGCAACAAACCTGTGTCACTTTGAAAAGGATCAGAAGTTAGTTTGAGTCATTTCAATGTAAAAGTAAGAATATAAAACATCCTCATAACAAACACGTGCATATGCTCAGGTGACCTGGAGCTGCAGATGTAGGTGAATAAATAAAGTCTTCATTAGTTCCATTAATGCTATAATTCAAAAATATATCAATCAAATAACTGGCTATAATTAGTGATGACTTCTATCATTGGATGAAACACTTTATTGATTAATCCTTGAGTCTATGAAACATTAAGTCTCGATTTCTTTTTTAAGAGGCTGAAATCTGAAAGAGAAATCTTTTTCTCAATAGTTCCTAAATACCCGAAACAGTGACAAATCACAGTTCTTCAGATTCCTGAAGTTCAAGGTGACGTTTGTTCTTTAGTTCGTCTCTTAGTCCCAAAGGTTCTCAGTTCACTGACGTCACGTGTGAAAATACAATAAAATCTGAAAACACTCACCAGTTTGACGACTAAAAAGCTCATCATTCAAGTATTTCACCTGATTAACAGTAACTAGGCACGGCAGGTTGTTAATGAGCAGCAGAGAGATGCACAATACATAAAGTGTAATAATATACAGGTCGGATTGGGATGAAATCTGTTAGAACATGGTTATAATATAAAGATCAAACTAAAGAACAGTACGAGCAGGACGTTCATCATTGTTCCCTCTGTAACAGGTATAAAACGTATAAGTCGTGATAAGGTGTTTGTCCCTCGTGTGCCCCAGTTGTCCTCATCGGTGACTCTGGCGTTGGGAAGAGTAACCTGCTGTCCCGCTTCACCCGGAATGAGTTCAACCTGGAGAGTAAGAGCACCATCGGAGTGGAGTTCGCCACGCGCAGCATCCAAGTGGACGGCAAGACGGTGAAGGCCCAGATCTGGGACACGGCTGGACAGGAGCGCTACCGGGCCATCACATCAGCGTGAGTATAGAGGAGGAGGTCGGGGGGGGTCAGGATGTTACACACAGGTCTGAATCTATATGTGTGTTATTAATATGAACTGTCCCTGTCAGATACAGCACAGCTGACTCTGATGATAGTGGTGTTGATGACCAGTTATTAAAGTGTTTCCTGTGGCTGCGCTGCAGGTACTACCGCGGGGCGGTGGGGGCGCTCCTGGTCTACGACATCGCCAAGCATCTAACCTACGAGAACGTGGAGCGCTGGCTGAAGGAGCTGAGAGATCACGCCGACAGCAACATCGTCATCATGCTGGTGGGAAACAAGAGCGACCTGCGCCACCTCCGGGCTGTTCCCACCGACGAGGCCCGAGCTTTCGCTGGTAACACCATCAGCCTCTAGTTTCCAATTCACCAGAAATTCTTCATAAGATCACAACAAAGACACAAAACATCATATTTCCAGCATCTGTCTAAAAGCACAAAAATGTGTTTTCCAAACATTAATTAAATGAGACAAATAACGAATCAATAATGAAAATGAAAAAAATCATTCAGAGTTTTGGATCGTCCTCTGAAAAGATTATAACGGTTTCAAATAACCTTTATTGATTTCTCTAGGTGATGATTTATAAATTGTTTGATTATCACACGAATGGATTCCACTGTATTTCTTATAATTGTCATTTAATGCAGTGAAGAAAAGTCTGAGGGAGATTTGTCAGTGTAACGGTTGAAACGCTCTGTGGAACGTGACGTGTCTGATGTGTGGTTAACGAGACCTGTTGCTCAACTTGGTCCTGCAGAGAAGAACGGGTTGTCCTTCCTGGAGACGTCGGCTCTGGACTCCACCAACGTCGAGACGGCCTTCCAGACCATTCTGACAGGTGTGTGTGTGTGGGGTGTGTGGGTGGGGGGGGGGGTGTAGTCACCGTTGCCAACAGACTTGATATTTATTGAGGAAGCGTTCCACAGCCGAGCAGCTGTTCCTGTTGCACGTTGTCGATGCTCAGAGCTGCTGTTTAACGAGGCTCGTTACAGAATGAACTTTATTACATCATGTGGTCTGGACAGCTTATCTCTTTTAGGAGTGTTCTCATGATCACGAGCTTTATTCACTGCTCATAGTTCCTCTGTAGTTTCACTCTAGTTGAGTGAAGAACAGAGGAAGCTGCTGTTACAAAGTGAAAGTGAGAGAGAAGCAGATTCTGAATGAGTAATGGGCGAGCCCGACAGATGTTTAGATCATTACATCACAGAGTCTCCTCACATGATGAGTGTCGTGGCCTCCACTGTGATGATGTCACACACACACACACACACACACACACACACACACACACACACACACACACACACACACACACACACACACACACACACACTGAGCAGTGTCTCAGGTAACAGACCTCCTCTCCCCCCCCCCTCAGAGATCTACCGTATCGTGTCTCAGAAGCAGATGTCCGAGCGCCAGGAGAGCGACATGTCCCCGAGTAACAACGTGGTCAACATCCAGGTGCAGCCCACTGAGAACAAACCAAAGATGCAGTGCTGTCAGAACATCTAGCCCGGCCGCGGTAGCCTGCTGCTACCCCCTCCCTCCCTCCCTCCCACCCCCTCCCTCCCCTACCCAGCTCCTGGCTCACCCCCACCCCCTCAGAAAATAGACTGCCTTGGCGCACCGTGAGTTGTGGAGTTCAGGTCACGGCCTCGTAGCTGTGGCTCGTCCCTCCCGCTCTGCACCTGCCCCCACCTCCCCTCCCCTGCCCTAGGTGAATATATCCCAGTATAAGAAGAAGTAACCGCGTGGGGTGGCCCCCCCAAACCCTCTGTCTTTAGGTTTCTGCAGGACAGCAGGCAGCAAGCATTTCATATCACTTTAGATTTCATTACTGTAGATGCGCTGACATGTCACAAAATGTCTTAATATATGAATGTGATTAGTTTCCTTTCTGCTCCTGTTGATTTCTCCACTTTGTTCTTTCTCTGTCTTGTATCATATCTAATATTAGGTATATATGACTTTAAAGCACATCAGAGTTGCTCTTCAGTGTTTCCCTATATACAAGCTTCTCCTCTGTCATTTTAGCCCCCTCTTTAGTGCAATGTACTGTTTTGGAAACTCGTGGATGTATCGGGCACAGTGTAGACATGTGCTCTGGTAGTAACATGGATCTGATTGCTGTGAATATGACGCTAGTGAAACGTAGAATCTTTTGCATTTGTCGAGCTTCGGTTTGCGCAGCGGGAGGTCGGACGGGAGCTCGCATGCGGCGCACAGACTCGCCAGACGTCGTGGTTGCTGTGTTTCCAGCCGTCGGTCTTTCAAAGCTGGCGCTCTGCTGCGCTGCATGTTTTTATAAAGCTAAAGATCTGAACACGGTCCCTGTACGTTGGGATGTTCCTGTCGTCCTCCTGTCAGTCTCCGTGTGGAAGGACGTTCTGATTGAAGACACTCGACCGTCAGGCTTTCCTGCCCCAACAGAAGAGTATGCATTCTTTTTCACATGTTTGACTACAACTATGCAGAAACTAGCACATGGATGTTTGGATCTTTCCCCCTTAGCGCACTTCTTTAGCAAATGAAGGAAAAAAAACAGCTGAAGTATTCTCGTTTGACATTCCTATGATACTCAATAACACTATAATCAAACATCTCCAGTAGTTTAGTTCTGCTTTGCATGTAACCACAGAAGTGTAGTTGGGACGCACTGAGAACGTAGGAACCGGTGAATGTCACTCGCTAGGTTGGACTTCATGAGCGTAAAATTGTCAAGATCTTGCACTGAACCTTAATAGTTGATCTAGTAAACACGCGTCCCTGTCTAGGATTAGATTTGACTGCACGGGGAGAATCTGGACCTCTGTAGGAGCCACTGTTCACAACCAAAATGTTCTTTAGTTCTGATGAACTCGGGCTGAGTCTCCAGAGTCTTTCCTGAAGTCTTCATACGAAGGAATTGAGAAAAGACTTGAGACTGAGCCACATTCTCACAAGCGTCTGGTCTCAGTGCCTCCTTCACCGCACGTACCTGTCCGAGGACGCCTCTCATTCCCCCGCAAACACCTCACCGTCATCCTGCCTCGTCCCTGACCAGTGACCGTGTCGTCCCTGTCACATAAAGCCTACATACACCGAGCTGCCTCTGACTTCAACACAATGCATGGCTTTCTGTATGACTGCAACTCCCATGTTGCGTCGCCTTATGTATCTAACATTGTCATTACTGTCCATGAAATCTGCTGCGGGTTTGGCTTGGCTGGCGAGGGGGGGGCGCGCTCAACCCGCCGATAGTCGTTCCACCCGCCGCGCTCACGACCTTCTCGTCAAAACTCTCCCGGGAGCGTGCTCTGTTGAATTCCAGGTTGTAGCCGTGTCAGTGTGTGATGGTGTTAGCAGACCATGCCTGAGCGTGTGTGGAGGCAGAGGGTAGACGGCAGCTCTGGAGTGTGTGAGCCGGGCTGGCAGTGCCAATGGCGTTTCCTGGAACAGACGGTGCCGCCGGCCGAGCCTCTCCAGACTCCAGCTGGTGCATCTGTGGACAAAGTGATTCCTTTCTTCTGAGAACATGATTTCTGATCCTGTTTCACGTACCTCCATTGTTCCGTGTTTTTTTTAAGAAATGTGTTTTGATTATTATTTTCTTTTTTTTTTACTATATTCTATAACTGACTGTAATTCCAGTGTAAACATGTAAGAGTGAAATGACGTCATTTCAATGAATCTGGAAGGTTAAATGTGAGGGGGGTCAAAAGGAATGGTTTTATGTTTTGTACAGATTGATAAATTGTACAATTGTGTCTATATCTTAAGTTATCAGTTCATCTTAATAAAGCGCACCAGTCATAAACCTTTACACGAGCCTGGATCGTACTTGTTTCATCTAAGTTATATAGTTTGCTAAAAGCTATTGATTCCTTCGTGGAAACAACCGTGTACCGTGGTAATCATAGGTGCTAAATTCTCCTGTTACTTTAATTCAAAATCTCTGCTCGTGTTACTTTGTGCATCTCAGGTCGATTGAGAATAAAGAAATAAACTTTTCAACTAGAAATGAATAATATATACAGATTGTCAGGTTACAATCGTTTTTCATTTGTTTTACACACAGAACCTGAACTGTGATTTCATCCAGAAGCCGAACACTTCACTACCACCACAGTGATACTCTGTCTCCTTCAGGACGTGTGGAGGATTCAAGTGTCTGATGTTAGTTCAAACTGCACTGAGTTGTGTTGACCGGTGTTCGGATTATTTTGTCCACCCCTTCAAAGTATAGTTGTAACTACATATATTCACGACTGTGCTGGTCTGGAATCTGGTCTAATACTTAGTGTATTTACAACCTTTGCAGTTTTCTGTAACAGTCACATTGATTCTGGGCTTTTTTATTTCTAAACACTTTCTCTGGGAAACATTTCCAGTATTTGTCCTCATGCAGATGACGCACACTTCTATATTTCTATTTGACCCGTTTTAAATCTTAATAATAATAATGCGTAACAAGACAGAACAGAACTCCCCTGAGCTATGACAACTTTATTGAGTTTCGGGCTGGAAACAAAAACCAACAAGCAGCACATGATTTATCTTCTGCAGCTGAAACGATTGTTCGGATCGAAGATGAAGAAACGATAGAAGAAGACAAAGGAACCAAAGGAATCGAATCTGTAGGACAACGTTAACGTCTGGTTGTCAACATGTCCTGTTATTGCTTTAGTGAAGACTTATCAAAACGGACCCGTGTGGCAATGGAAAATTAAAAAGGATTTCTCACACTTGATGTTGTTCATAGTTGTAATGACATGATTAGAAAAACATGGAATCAGAGATGTGGAGGAAGTTGAAACGCCAAAATAAAAACCTGTTTCAAATAAGAGCCGGTTTCCACGTCAGATAATAATAATCAGTATTTTGCTCTAAAGGACAAAAGGGTATTTCTGGCTAACTATTTTATCTTGAATAATCTTTGGCATGCAGGTGTAATAAGCTTAACACAACAGAAGAAAATCACAATAATAATCACAAGTGTACAGTAAGTGTACATCCAATACACAACTTTGTCTACAGCACATACAAAAAGATCATTTTTTCAGAGAGAAAGTAAGGATCCCCCGGCAGGATCTTTAAATATGTAAACAGGAAATAAGAAACCATGTGTAAAAATACCAGAAATATACAGGCTGAGTCAATCTGAGCAGTTTCTGTGCACTTCTTTATACTTTCAGTCCTTTTTTATAGAGAATTCTGGAGTAATGAACGTCTCCTCTCCTCAGATGTTCGTAGTGTTTCTGCACTGATCCAGATGTTCACTTCATCTCAAACAGACAGTTACACCAGCAGCTCTTTGTTCGGACTCTTCTGAACCAGGACGGATCCGAACAGACGAGATCAGCATATTCCAGAGAAAACTGGTGAACCTGTGTGTGTGCGACCGTGTTTATTCCTCCGTCTGTTCACCACACAACAGTTCAGATATAATACAGTGATAAGATCGCACACACTCACACACACACACAAATAAATAAATAAATATTAGTCCTCATCACAAACTAAACTGATCCTTTCCTGTTGTCCCACTTCACAGTTTCCTGGTTCACGGGGAAATGGGCGGAGCACTGGTCCATCGGGTTTCTGGGGGTGTGGTCTAAAGGAGGGAGCTGGTGGGGCTGCCGGGCAGGGGGCTGTGGCTGTGGGGGCTGTGACGGACAGGCAGCAGGTCGTAGTGTCCGGGGATGTGACTGTTCCTGGGCAGGTCATACGGGTTCTGAGGGAAACTGAGCGGGACCACCACACCGCCGGCACCCTGGATGATGCTGATGGTCGGTTCTGGGGGTTAGAGAGAGAGGGGGAGAGACAAGAAAGTTAAGTCATGTTGAAATGTTGATGAGGTGAAAACTCGTCCACAGAGTTTATATTTTCTGTCCGTGAAGATAAAACCTTCAGGACAGATTGTAGATCAACGTGTGGATCAGGCAGGAACTGAACTTTGACCTGGATCTGGACAAAGGAGCAGATCCAGGAACTTCTCCTCACGTTCGTTAAAAGACAGGATCAGTTATCAAAACAAAGAATGGATCCTGATGAATAAATAAACATATTTACAGGACTGATATTTATGAGTGTGTGTCCAAGACCTAAAACTTCCTCTAAGAAAGGAGAAGCTCCTCGTCCACGAGGCTCAGAGAACCTTCAACTCAAGGAGTGAGGGGTTTTCACTATTCTCAGATATTCTATAGAGGAAATAGTTTGTTAATCAACTTCATATCAATGAATTAATCGAATTTAAAAATAAACAGTGACAGAGAGAATTAGAATGACAGTTGATTTTAAAAGACCATAACAGAACATAAGTCAAAGCATTCAGGGGCCACATCCTTCAGAGGCTGGATTGGATCACTGATCGTTTCTAACACTCCTTCAACGTGGTTTCAAACAGGCGGACTCTTCTCAACTCTTCATGGTGGCTCCGCTGCAGGAAGTCACGATGCAACAGTCAGAACGAGGGTTCACCCGAAGCCCCGCTGGGGACACCGATAGAAAAACCCTCCACATCCCAGTTCGACTCAGACCCTGAACCGAGACACAGCTTTTACATCCCTGGAAACCAGTGACGTGGAGTTTTCCATCGATCGGACGCGTTTGAAAGATTCTATCTCTTCATCAATTCCACCATGAAAAAGACGAATCGGGACGATACAGTAATGAAACTGTACAAATGTACATCTCCAGTGGGAACCTGACGAAACGCCACCACTGTAAGTTTGGATCATTTTATTCTATTGACTTCAAACGAGGCTCGTCAGTGAAACAAGGGTTTTTCTGAGCAGGAGCTTGAAGCTTCGCAACATGAACCAGCTCCTATGAAACATTTAAACGTGAGAAACAAGCACAATAAACCAACAATGCCAACTTCAGGATCCTAATCGTACCCATGTCGTACACGTTCTTGGCGGGAGCTGTGGTGGCGGTGGCGGTGGTGATGATGGCGGCGGAGCAGCAGTGCGTCACGTGATCGTGGCGAGTCGGTGATTTCATTTCCACGTAGCTGCTCTCAGAGTGTTTGCAGGGGGCGGGGGGGTCGTTGATGGTGGCGTACGGGTTCTCGCTGTTGAGGGAGCAGGTGCTGGACAAGGAGCCCTTCATGTAGTCTGAACACGGAACACACAGAACACACGCATCAGAACACACGCACACGGGAACCACCGCAGCCGGGCAGGACAATGAGAATGTTCCAAACTCTGAAGTTAAAATGCAGCTGCTGATAAAACGTCAGAATTCAAATTGATGAAATATTTCTCTGCAGACCTCGAAAAGTACGAGACCTTTTCAAAATGTTAACAAACCTGAAGATACTCAGAGGAACGAGACTTCAAGCTAAACCCAACCAGCCTCTGCCCGTTGGATCTCTTTTCCTATGACACCTCACATGATATCTATGACCTTTATCTTCTGTAGCTATTGTTTTGTTAACCTGTGGATTTCATAGTATTTGTTGTAAAGCACTTTATTACGTGTATTGAAAAGTGCTACACTAATAAAGTTATTATTAATTTCCATTTCTTCATTTCCTGCAAAGTGTGAATGAAACAAGCGTCCTGGGGATAACAGCCGTTACCATAGTGACCTGTATAATCTGATGTCAGAAGCTGTGGACACTTGAAGACGTTTATTATGTCTTTAAAAGTCTTATGAGGACACTTTGTCTATATCTACAACAAATATACGACAGAAACCAACAATTCTTTATTTTGTCACTATGACGCTGAATGACGTGAGAAGACGTGTTTGTCGTCGGATTCATCGACAGTTTCTCTTCGTCGTTACTAAATTTAGTCGCAGATCAACTGTTGGTTTTTGTCTTTTCATGAGATTTGTAGAAAACAGGGAGAATCTTCAGGAACAAACATGTTAGAATCAAGATGGAGGACAGAGGTGAAGTTGCAGACATCAACATTGAGCATCGAATACAGAGCTGAAGGAAACACGCTCAGCATTCAGGGAGTCTCTGAGGGGGGGGGGGTTAAAGGATCAAGGTCAACACAGGAGGACGAGCTCAGCAGGACGAGGACAGAGGAGTCGGATTCTTCCTGCAGGGACACAAACACACATGTGAGCAAACAACCAACACAACCAACACAAGGTTAATATGGTGCAGATGTTTCTGAGGTAAAATCTATTTCTTCAACTTGAACATTCTTGTATCGATGATCAACACAAAACAACAGCACTCATTTCACAGTTGTGTTCCCTGAGTGTCTTCAAGGTTCAGATCTTCTCATGGCACCCGGACTGTTAGAGACGATATCTCTTTATATCACTTCACACTTTCAACACGGGGAAAAGCAACATGAAGAGATGCAGTGATTGGCTGAGGGCAGTGATTGGCTGAGGGCAGTGATTGGCTGAGGGCAGTGATTGGCTGAGGGCAGTGATTGGAGCAGGGGGATTGGTGCAGGACTCGGAGGTGACGTGGTCAGTCCACCTCACACTGTACCTCGGTAGCGCGGCGGCTCCAGGTGGTGGCTGTAACGCCGGTCGATGCAGTAAACACCTGCACGGAGACGAGAGTGAAAAGGTCCGTCACTGATCCCTGACGCTAAAGGATCTTCACAGTGTTTCTGAAACGTGCTGATGCTGGACTGACCCAGATCGCTGAGGTTACAGTAGGCGCCCCACTCGGGAGCGCTGTTCCTGTGGCGCCGCTTCGTCTTCATCTGGAAAACAATCAGAAAACGACAGACTTCACACCGACAGACGAGGAAACAAGCAGGAGTTTGTATTTTATTCCTTAGATTTGATAAAAAGCTCTAATCTGCATCTGGATCAACGGTAGAATATTAGTCCTGTGGCTGAGTCTTTACTTCCTTTTTGCTCCTGTAGCTTAACACCTCAAAGTAGAAATCTGAGTTCTGTGAGGCATCATATCCAGAATAAAGTTGTAATTTAATGAGAATTATTATATTGTCCATATTTAAAAAGCGTCTCAGAGGTAACTTGTGTCAGTCGTTGATGTCTGTGCAGAAGCTCGTCTCCCCGGGGGGGACCCACCTTGGCGGCGGCCCTCTTGTGGGGCGTGGCGTAGTGCGTGGCGTACGTGCACGGGCCCAGGGTGCGGTAGCTCGGGTTGGAGAAGCAGCGCCCGACGGAGCTGCTGCTGGGGGAGGAGTCTGCAGAGGAGAGCAGGCCTGTGCACTGCAGCCCTGCTGTCAGCACATCAACACACGCTCTCACAACACGCCAACACATGTACATGCACGTGCACGCACACCGTGCACGTGACTGAAACAATGAGTTCATTGGGTTTAATCAATGACAGTGACACAGTCGTCCAGAGCCGTCACTACAATGAGCAACGTGCAGCTGGAAGTCAGAAGGAGAAGTGTGGATCAGAGCTGAAAGAATATGAATCATGTTAAATCGTTTTCAATTGATTCATTGTTCAGGTCATTTATCAAATTTAAACTGTTTCAGGTTCGAAAATGTTTTATAAACTGGAAACTGAATATTGAAGGATTAGATTTCCTGTGATTGACAGCCGAGAGTTTTTCACAATTCAATAAATGATCCAAACAATCAATCAAAGCGATGATCACGTGGATCGTCCTCGTTCGGTCGTAGTTCTGAAAGTACAAAGAGAGAGAGGGAGCAGGAAGTCAAGCAGCCTCATGGCGTCTCACCGGACAGGGAGTAGTCTGTGGAGTTGATGTGCAGGGCGGGGGTGTAGGTGACGCTGGGCACATGGTGACCCTTCTCTCTCTGCCGGTAGCGGAACCACACCACCAGGCCCAGCATGGCCACGATGAGCAGCAGCAGGAAGATGATGCCCAGGACGGCGCCGGCCGACTGCCGCTCCGACGCCAGCGCCGGGCTGATCTTGGTGTAGGGGTTCAGCTCCTCCATCATCAGAGCAGCTGAGGGACACAGGGCGGTTTACATCACGTGCACTTTTAGAAACCTTCTACTCCAACGAGCACTTCAGCCTCGAAACCACGTGTCAGCAGGAAGTGAACACTGACGCGTTCCTAAGAAAACATCGGAATCAGCTTCTTTTAGAGGAAACATCTGATGTTTGTTCCTCTAGTTTATTATAAAGGTTTTTTTAAAGTTCAAAGCAAAACGTCCGGGCCGTAGTTCCACGTCATCATGAGGTCATGTGATGTCACGATGCATAAGACACGCCCCCTAACGAGGCCAGGGCCACATTCAATCATCTCCAAATGTTTTGTTTCAGTTTCTGGGTTGAACGACATGTTTCCTCTAAAGCGTCAGCGAGCTTCAGGGTTGGATGTCTCTCGTTCGGTGGGCGTGTCAGAGGTGTCGTCCAATCAGCAGCGACATGTATATAAAGGGGTCTTAAAGGGACAGGAGCTAAAACCTGGTGTTTGAGACAGAGGCTGAAAAGAGGAGCTGCAGCGATGGACAGTCTGAGGACACCGATGTTTTTTCTGAACTTTAAAGCAGGTCATCTTTTTACAGTCATGACACCAATTAAAATGATCAACCTGAGTGAAGAACATGTTTCCTTTAAGTATGAAAGAACAAACTCAAATCTGCTGAGATCTTTCACTAAGTACTAAATGTTTAATCAGACAAGAAAGTTCAGATGAAGTGAAAATAAAGAAGGACAACATCCAGTGTCTGCTCCTTCATCCCACAGGAACACTCACTCTCTGATGCACAGTTCTCCTGTCATCTTATTTTCTGTGATTCATCTGAAGCCACATCTGAAGCAACAACAGAAAGAAGCAGCGCGAGCTTCTCTCATGTCCCCCCCCCCCACGCAGCCATTAGCTCTCACCCTGGTCACAGCGGATCCCTTTGAAGCCGATGCTGCAGTAGCAGGTTCCCGTCACGTAGTCGCAGGTGGCGTTGTTCATACACTCACACAGCTGCTGGCAGCCGTACCCGAACGTCCCCGCAGGGCACTCTGCACGGAACACAAGTATCACAGGTGTCATGTGGGGACTGCACTTTGTGTATTTAAATATGGAGTTATTGATATGTCATCAAGCAGCTGATCTTCACTCTGCGGCCTCAGACTCAGGAGGCGACGCCCACCACATGTTTCCAGTCTTGAAAACAACAATATTAAAGTTCTGGAGGAATTACGAGATATAACGACGACGTCTCGTCAAATTACATACAATAATTCTCTTAGAATTAAATATATTAACTCGGGAGGAAACAGCAAATTTTTACTTGACTTGAACTCGTTAAGTTTCTAAACGTCTAAAATCGGCCTCCGTCACCAACTTGTTTAATACTTTTATTACATTTATCTTTTCTAAACTGCTTTTATATTGTTTCATCATCATTATTTATCATTCATCTACTGAATTTGCTTTATTTGCTTCAACATAAAATTTTTGAAGTTACTGTTTATGTTTAATAATTATACAAATATAATTTAACTATAATTTATGTGAATTCCATTGAGATTTCTACTATTTTATGAAAATAAGATTCTGTTCAAGATGAAAAAAATACCTACTTAAAAAAGTATCAAAACCTACAAGGACCAAAGCTGCAACATGTTGGTACGCACACACACACAGACCACACACACACACAGACACACACACACACACACAGACACACACAGACACACACACACACACAGACACACAGACACAGACACACACACACACAGCACACACACACACAGCACAGACACACACACACACACACACAGACACACACACAGACACAGACACACACACACACACACACAGACACACAGACAGACAGACAGACACACACACACAGACACACACACACAGACAGACAGACACACAGCCACACACACACACAGACAGACAGACACACAGCCACACACACACACAGACACAGACACACAGACAGACACACACACACACACACACACACACACACACACACACACACAGACACACACACAGCACACACACACACAGCCACACACAGACACACAGACACACACACACACACAGACACACACACACACATACACACACACACACACACACACACAGACACACACTCACTGAGTTCACAGCTCTGTCCGATGAAGCCCGTCCTGCACGAGCACTGTCCGTTGATGTGGTCACAGTCGGCCCCGTTCTGACAGCGACACACCTCCGCACACTGAGAGCCGTAGAAACCTGCAGGACAACCTGCAACAACACAACACAACACAACACAACAACTGTGAATCCCGTCCCCGACATGTAGATCCTGTTGTTGTGTTGATGTGTTCAGTTCCATCAGCGTCTGTTGGACTTGTGTCCTTGTGTCCTTGTGTCCTGGGAGAGGATCCTCACATGGGACTGAGCTTTATTCACTGATCACTAAGTTTCTGTTTGACTCTTGTTGAGTGAAGATCAGAGGAAGTTGCTCCTTGTTAACATCGATGAGACAAACTGGGAATATGAGACAAACTGGGAATATGAGACAAACTGGGAATATGAGACAAACTGGGAATATGAGACAAACTGGGAATATGAGAGTAATAACATGATAATTTATCCTCCGTCACCGTGGCAACAACTGGGATCATCCTGAGACCTGATGCTGACAAAAGAAATATTCATACAACTCAGGAAACAGAAAAAGACTTTACAGGATCGACTGAAATGAGTTTTCATACAAGGAAAGGAGGGAACGAGGATGCAAGGTAGGAAAGGGAACGTCGTTTTCAAAGATGCAGTTTTAGTATCTTCCACCAGATGGTAGTGTAGGAATGTTTCAAGTGGTTGAACCAAGCTCCTCCAGCAGCCAGAGAGTGTATCAGTGTTTCCCTTATCAGATCTGTGTGTGTGAGTGTGTGTGTGTGTGTGTGTGTGTGTGTGTGTGTGTGTGTGTGTGTGAGTGTGTGTGTGTGTGTGTGTGTGTGTGTGTGTGAGAGAGAGAGAGAGAGACGTACGCTGAGTGCAGTAGAGTCCCGTCCATCCAGGGCTGCAGTCACACTCTCCGTCTGCAGCACTGCACTGGGCTCCGTTGTGACAGTTACATGTGTGGATGCAGTCTGGGCCCCACGAGCCCTGAGGACATGCTGCCAATAACACACACACACACACACACACACACAGATGAACACACACATACACACAGACAGACAGACATTATGACGACCAGACCAGACATCTGGACAGTCGGAGCCTCGTTAGCCTCTCAAGTGATGGAGAGACGGTGTCGCTCTGCTCAATGTTAGATGGATAATTAGCGTCAGAGCCGATGGAGTAACTGGCTCCAGGTTCCTTGTCTCTGCTCGATCAGTGAGAGGGTGAGTGTGTGAGAGAGGAAGAGAGATCACGGCCTTACGTCTGGAGCAGTCCTCGCCGATCCATCCGGGGAAGCACTGACAGGAGCCGTCGATGGGATTACAGGTCCCGTTGTTGGTGCACGGACACGTCTCGGCACAGGCGCTACCGAACCTCCCACTGGGACACACTGTGGGGGGGCAGGACACAGACACGCAACACCACTTCATTACAAACATGGACGCAGAACGATGTGAGAGATGAAACAAATTCAAACCCTGAACTCACACAGACGTATAGATTTATATATGAGGACCCGACATTGAAGCACTGACACACATCAGTGTTTATAACATTCTTCCATTATGACACGGAATTAAAAGCTGATGGAAAGTGAAGCGTCAGAGTAAGAAAGTGTCGTGATATGAAATCTGTGTATCACCATCTTTTTAATGGTGCTCATCATTATGGAGGAGATTCACCATCAAATAATGTTTTCTGTGAATTCAAGTCAACAAGGAACGGAACTTTATTTCTCAGTCTGTGGATGAAAACGACCCTTTGGCTGAATCTTGGTTCTTTGCTCAGGAACAAACCTGATGGTAAAACACACTCAGGGTTTCAGAGACTTCGGTTCAATGGAAGAATAAAACTGTTCAGACTAGTCCGGCTGCCGAGTGGAGCCGGAGCACGTGACAAACAGGAATCCACCTCGGTTCATATTGTTCTGGAAACATGATAAAGTGTGCGACTCGGAGGTTTAACCAACGAACAGGATCCGTGAAGAAGTTACGAGCTCTTATCTTTGATCTGAACACATCTTATTTGAGCTGATGGGATTTAAATATTGCACTAAAACATCAATAAATCATATTTAATCTCTATTTTTACTTCAGTCTCAGAATGTGAAGAAGAAGGACGACAGAGGAATAAAATGTTGGGAAGAAAGAAAATCCATTTAAAAGAAATACTGTAAGAAGAATTTTAAATCTATTTTCCCTCATCAGGAAGCTCGTTAATAAAAACTGGGTAATGAGGAGGATTTATCCTCTGTGACCTTCTCTTTCAGTGGAACATTCAAAACTCATGTTAATTCACATTATCTCCAAATTGCACATTAATTAAATCACTCTGTTATCTCTGTTCCTCCTGTTGAGACGTTACTTCTGAAGTCAAACGTTAAAATGTGTTTTATCTGTTCTCTGAAATGTTAATAACGTGTCACTAACATTAGATAAACCTGAGCTAACTGGTAATTAACTACACCTAGCCTTCCTGTAGAGAAACCATTTCGAGGGCCGTGATTGGTTCCTAACCAGACGAGATGTTTTGGTCTGAACGTCCTCGTGTTGTGATTGGATGAGTTGAGAAACAGGACGAGGTCGTTTCAGACCGAGCGCCTGAAAGAAGCTTCCTTCTAATCCACTTTGTTTTCTACTTCATCATGTTAGTGACGTGCACATCCTGTTGCTTAAGGACGTAATAACACTTTGTTATTTTCAGATTTCACCAAATGTAGTTAAGTTGATAAAATATTGAGATAGAGATTCTCTGGGCTCTGATAATGTTTTAATGTGCTCTGGGGTTTATGATTATTGTCAATTAACGGGAGATGAAACATTACGACTTGTGTGTGTAATAAAATCCAAGAAGTGTTCAGGTTTATTTCAAATGAGTTGATAGTATTTTATATATAGAATATTAAGCATCACATTTAATATTTAACATCACAATATTAAACAGTTCTATTTTAACAGTTATAATAAGGATAAGACATTTAAATACAAATACACGAGCTGTTACTTTATATAACTTTTCTGTACAGATTTGCCTACATTGTCCACCTGTTGCATGAAGTGTATTGTGTTGATTACGTTCTGTGCTTCAGACCCACCAGTCCACTGTGTGACCCAGGAGGGGATGTGAACTGGGAATATGACCAGATAAAGATCATTATTCAAGCTTTAATGAAGCGCTGCACTTACGTAACAGTTACCAACATGTGACCAGTGTCTGTAACGCGTGGATCAAAGCCACAGCTCGTTCATTCAGGACGTATTGACTGAAACCAGGAGGATTTAGTAAAGATAATTAGCAGGAGAGGGACCGAGAGCCGGCTCCCTGAGGAGCTTCTCTTTACTCTGCTCACGCTGGATTTCTGCCTCATATTAAATGTGGCTCTGCACTGAGGTCACTCGGTCCCTTGGTTACAAATGAAATAATGAAAAGTTCTTTGGTTCATGTTCCTCAGAGGATGAATCATAACAATGTTCTGATGTTCTTTTATTCAAGTTAAAGTTTCCAGTAGTTTCAGGCTCCACCCTCGTACTTTTAAACAGTGTTTTGTCCACGTGAACGTTTTGGACTCGTTGTAATCTCCACACCAACACACCTGAGAACACAGATCACATGACGGCTCACGTGCACTGTGCATGTGATGGTGCGAACAGGAATGCTGTAATAACCTCAGGTCTCCTGCATGTAAACAGCTGTATCACAGTGAAATACAGAAGGGAAACGAACTTTGTGGGTCATTTCAATTTTAAATCTTGGGTAGTTTCCACTTGACGAACTTTGATTTCTCGGTTAAAGGAGGTGAAATCCTATTTTGCCTCATTTAACAATTAGCTGGTACAAACGTACAATGAGCTGTTTTCCTCTCAGAGGTAACCGAGCCCTGAAGACTTTACCCGTCAATAATCTCATTAGCTTGTACAAAAGCTTCTCCAGCACAGAGAGAAGCGGCCGGAGCAGAGAAAAGCCCGTGTGCATCTGATTTATCATCCAGTTATCTGAGGGCCTCCTCAAAGATGCAGCGGCCAGCAGAATGGCTAATGTGGAACAGGGCATAACTAAGGCCGTCTTCATGTTTAATGATGATGAATATTTCACATCATTCTCCTCCACGTCTCTATTTAAAATTCCACTTGGCACAAACCTTGGGCCGAGAATTAAAACCCGTTTAACCTGCAGAGGAGCTAAACCGCACCGGATACTTGTTCAGGAGAGAAACAGCTAAATGATGAAAAGGTTTGAAAAGCAGGGAACATGCTCAAGGTTTCCATCTTTTTAACTCATCTCAGCCTTTGCTACAGGAACGTAGACCTTCCAGAGCTGTGCTGGAGAGCTTAGTGATAAGAGCTGACGACGGTGTCAGGGTGCTGTAAACATGATCACGTGATCTACGCAGTGAGGTGTCAGAGCGTTCAGAAAGAACAGGAAACAGATCCTGAACCAAACTCAGCTGCTGGGATCACGTGGGAAAATGGGTCAGATACAAGATCTGCACAAACTGAGGTTGATCAATTCAAAAAAATCATTATTTAGGTTTCTGGTGAGAATTTGATTGTATTTTGTGTATTTTTAAGCACCACACACACACATAGACACACACACACACACACACACACAGACCTTGGTTGCAGAGGGAGCCGAAGAATCCAGAGAGACATTCACAGTGTCCGGTGACGTGGTGACACGCTCCGTCACTGTGGAGACACTGAGGACACGACTGGCTGCAGCGGTGACCGTAGAAACCAGGTGAACAGGCTGCGGAGGAGACACACACACACACACACACACACACACACACACACACACACACACACACACACACACACGTTAGAAGTATGTGGGTTAGCAGTGTGTGTGAGTCTATAGAGGAAACTACTGATTAGTTGTTTGATCATTGTTAATGATGATCTTATATCCTACTTGGTCCTATAATCTATGTGTATATGTGTAGAGCTGCTGCAGGTCAACATGCTGGCTCTGTTAGTTGAGCTTTATCTCCTCCTCCCTGGTTCGTCTTCCTCTAATTGACGCTGCTCTCTAAGTGGTGAGATCAGCTCCTGCTTCTCTCACAACAGCATTTCACTAATTGAGTTAACTGCAGAGTGTGTGTGTGTGTGTGTGTGTGTGTGTGTGTGTGTGTGTGTGTGTGTGTGTGTGTGTGTGTGTTCTAACAGGTTGAACAAGAGATGATTCACACGCTCCACTTCAGTGAGATTGTGAATCACAGTGATTACTGGGAGAAACATCGTCTGTTATTCATCTAAATCAAGAAGAAGAAGAGGAGGAGCAGCTGCTGGAGGCCTGAAGGCTTCACTTTAAACGATCAGCTGTTTGTTCACAGGAGCAGAGAGTCACTCTGATGATGAACCTGCTGGTTCTCACTGTGTTGTTCTCCAGAACCAGTTCAAACACACAGTTTCTGACCCTGGTGTCATTTCAGTCTCCTGGACCAAGCTCATCATGGTATTTATGGGATTTCTTATAAAATTGTCATTGCTAATGTAATCAGCCATTGTCAGAGGCCCCTACTCAGCTCAGGGCCCCAGGCAAGTCTGTGCTGTACCCTGAACACACACCTTCACTGTCCTGAACACACACCTTCACTGTCCTGAACACAACACAACAACAACCACACAAAGAGTCTGAACTAGATAAAAGACAAGGATCCAATGACCAGATCAAGTTAAACTCAACCTGAGGATAAACTGGTTAGAAGATAAGAGCTGGGTTAGAACCAGTCGATTCAAACTTACAGAAATCAGTGGATCATTTTCAGAGAACTAATGATGTGTTTCTAAAATACAGAACAATCTGATTGGGGCCATTTAAGGTTCCAGTATTTTATATTTTCAAAGAGCGACAGGAGAGAACGTCTTCCCCCTGAAGGTTCATCACTTTCCCCCTCAGCTCGGAATTTGAGTTGAGACTTCTTCTTTCAACAGTGTGTGTTCCCAAGGTCGAGCAGGAAGCTCCACTCGGAACATTTCAACTTGCTACTAGAATTCAAGGTACTCGAGGATATTTTCCACTTCCAGAGACGTTTTTCTGTCTTTAAATCCAGAGGGGACGGAACTTTGTACTTGTGTTCTAACCTTTGGGTTATTTAGCATATGAAGATGTTTCAGTCACTCAAGAGATGATAACTGTGACCCAACAGTCACCTTGAATTTAATCACCATATTACATGTCAGTCCCATAAATATAATATATAATATATAATATATAATATGTAATATCTGTATGCATGTAAATCATTAGGATCATGACGTATTCAGTGAAAATGTCTGATTTCACAATGTTCAATAAAGAGATGACAACTTCCTGGATCCTTTGATCCACCAGAACCTAATGAGTTCATCCTCATGAAACCAATTAAATCCACCAGATCCACGTTTGTGTTGGGATGCCACACCAGGGACTGGGAGGCTGAACTTCTGTGTGACATTCACTTTTTATCTTCTGTATTTGATCTCTTCAGTTTCTTGCATTGATTTTGTTATGTCTCATCCCACTTGTTCTCTTTATCTGTTCTTTCTTTTCCCTCGAGTCAACTCCTGTTGCTTTTTAATGTGTGATATGAATAAAGTGTCCAAAGCTCACCTGCACTCACAGGTCAATCACAAACGAGCTGCACCACAGACATTTAGTCGTATTTTTTAATTCTGGTGAAGTGTTTCTGCCGTCAGTGTAGCTGGCAGAGTATTAGTACAACATACGTGTAGTAGTAGTTTATTACCTCGTCTGCAGTTGGTTCCTCGGTATCCAGGAGCGCACACGCAGGAGCCGTCCTCTGGGGAGCAGGAGCCTCCATTCTCACAGGTGCAGCTGGACGAGCAGTTCTGTCCCCAGCGTCCCTCCTCACACACACTGTCACAACTGACACCTGCACAACACAACACACACACACACACACACACACACACACACACACACACACACACACACACACACACACACACACACACACACACACACACACACACACACACACACACACACACACACACACACACACACACACACACTGATGAAGGATTTGTTCTTGTAAGTGAATCAAACCTTCTTCCTGATGTGTCACTTACGGACTGAAAGAGGAGGAGAGGGATTGATGGATGAAGAGGGAACAGCAGCACAAGGGATTTTACACAGGACAGAGAGTGGGACAGACGGTGAACAGCTTCCACGCTCGTCTGGGGACGTCCTCTATATTTCTTCACGTCAACAAATCCCCAAAAAACCTTTCGCATCATACAGCGTCACCTTCCCAACACTGATACAGATTTCTACCTAGACGGACACTACGCCACAGGGATCAAACTATGAAAAACACATGAATGAGCCACACTGTTACACTGGGTCACATGTTCCTCCACTGGACTTTATTTTGAAAGTCACACACACTACGTCCCCCCCGCCCCAATCTCTCACTACAGCATCAAATGTGGATTCATCCCCAACAAATGCACTATTTCTACATATGACTGTTTCAGGAAATTGAGCTTTTTAAAAATGAAACAACATATTTGAGGCAGTTGAAAAGATTCCTGTGTTCAGGAGGAAGTCATGAGGCGCTGGGCTGAAAGCCACAGACAGAGTCAGGAAGTCGGAAAGAAGAGATTTGTTCTTTAAAAGATGAAAATCTAAATGTCTCCGAGCAACAAATGAAGTCATCGGCAGGGAAGGATCACGAGGGGTCCTGACTAATCATTGTTTTCATTATCGTCTCATTATTTTTTAGATTATCCAAACATCATTATTTATTGAGAGTTAACGTGAGTGAAATCTGATAAAAGTTGTTGTTGTGATGTTTCCTGATAATTCTGATGCTCGGCTGCGACTAAACAACAGAGAAGTCAACGTGCTGGACTTTGTCTTTGTTCATCTCAGTGTTTCCACACGTCACCAACACGTGAACCTCAAAGCTCCAGTTCATCGCTCGTCTCAAGGAGAAGCTGAAAGAGTCAGGGTGGTCCCCAACCACAGCTGCCATGGCAACCAGGGCTGCAGAGACGTGATGGGCCGAGGCAGCGGACAGTGGAGACCCAGGGGCCCCTCAGCTCCTGGGTGGTTTCAGAACTACTGTGACTGCAGGAAGAACTCCCTCATCTGGACAAGTACAAGTACACAGTGAACTACACTGAGTACCACAGGCTCTGAAATATGGACGACACGTCTCCACTTTGTCCCACTGTCCACAAATGAAGCCAAAATATCCCAGATGAGATCTTATACATGTGGAGTCAGAGTCTGTAGCGATCACAGGGTGGAGCTGCTGTTGCACTGTTGACAAGCATTTGACCAATCAGGAGTCAGTGTCAGCTGTCAATCATCACGTCTCAGCCTGTTCTGACATCATCAAACAACTGATTCAAACAAACTGATCAGAAACATCAGTGAGATGAGAACGACCTGAAACGACAGAAACATCTTTACAAACATTTATTTAACGTCTACCATGTCCCATCTGCTAACATGGAGGAGGTTTATGACCTGTACTGCAGCCAGACACCAGGGGGCGATGGAGATGCTTTGGCTCCACTTTTTAGAGGAGTCACATTGTCCGTCTTTATTTACTGATTATAGTTTTAATCATAATTATTTAGTTCAAACACTGTTTTAATAATGTTGGTTTTTAAAACCCTCATAAGAAAATCTGAAATAAAACAAATCTGTGTTTTGCCCCAAAAACATTTCACTAATTATCTGAACTAGATGCAAACATGGATTTATTATAGTTTGGTTTTTAACAAACATGTTCAAAGATCCTTTAAATCTAATGATCCATGAAAAGTGAAAAATGAACTTGTCATTTCTCTCTGGAGGTCAAAGTACACACACACACACACACACACACACACACACACACACACACACACACACACACACACACACACACACACACACACACACACACACACACACACACACACACACACACACACACACACACACACTTTGGCAAAAACCTAAATTCTCCAAATTCTGCCGGAGACTTTTTGCCCTTTAATCATTTGCTGAAGTGTCTGGTTCTTTCATCAGTGTTGCGTGGGGATGTGTGTGTGTGTGTGTGTGTGTGTGTGAGAAAACTGACTCGCACAACGATCAGAGGCCTCACTGCTCACAAGGGACACACACACACACACACAACTTAAAGACACATTACATTGACTCACACTTTAACTGCGTCTCAACTTCTACACACACTTTGTTTTGAGTTCATGAGTGTGTGTTGACAAGTACGACAACGTGCACTACAAGTATACACTCATAATCATAAACTGTACACAACAATGGACCACATGAAAAATCCCAAACATGAGCTCATCTTGATCGCCCCCTGGTGTCGGGCTGCAGTGTAGGTCATAAAGCCCACCTCCTCCGTGTTAGCAGACGGGACATGGACCAAACTAAAACACAGGTCAACTGGACGTTTTGGATGAGAAGTGAAACATCTTGGAGAAACTCAAGCGAGTCCAGTGATCTTAATCTTAACCTAAATGTTGAACCTCATCTTAACCAGCCTGAGCTCCTCCATCTCAACTGAACCTAACATCACCTGTTTCCACAGCAACCCTCAAACACACATTGAAACTATAAACCAACATGTTGGTCTCCACAATCCTGCCACACTCAGATGTAGTGATTCAGGACCCTGCGACTGTAGTAACACAAACACACACACACACAATTAAAAGGTCAAATTTAGGGAATACGTGTGAAGAGGAGGAAAATAAAGCAAAGCTAATAGAGCAACAAGTTGACCTGAGGGAGGACACACACACAGACACACACACACACACACACAGACACACAATATAGAAACAGACAGTGAGAATGGTGTGCGCTCCCTCTCTCGTATCTGCAGCTCATTAGAAACTTCCTTTGACACAGAATATGAGAGAATAGCAGAGTGGGGCACAGGCAGACATTATAACTCAATTAATAAACTACCTCTGAGCCATAAAGTGGGTGGAGATCTGAAGCTCTGTTCATTAGGATGTGAAGTTAAAACAAAGGGTGAGAGGGTGGAGACGGGAGGTGGAGGACATGTAGACTCTGGGAGACTGAACACACATCAACCGTTTCCAAAGTGACAAACGTATTCAGAGAAAATTCAAAAGTCTGATTTGACACAAATAAAAGAAACGTCCGACCCAGTTCATCTCACATGATGCTTTTAAATCAAGGTACTGAAACAGACGAAGTGGTTCATCCACAGTGTTACTACTTTCACTTTACAAACTCTGTGTGCTGTGTTCGGGACCTACAGTAAAAACCAGGACTGGCTCATTTCAATGAGACCAGTGTGATCCCGGTGGCAGATGCATGTTTACATTTGTTTTTGTTTTCTACAGGTAAATTAAAATGAACGTCTTAACCATAAAAACGGTTTAATTCCCTCTCATTGTGTTTTTCCTCCTCTGGGAACCCGATGGGTCACAGGAGAAACTTTTTATGAGCTGATACAAACACGGTTTTTATTTCAGCTTAATGAAAACACTCCTCTCATCTCGTGGGACCGATTTCCTCATCCTCTCCACTGTAATTACACAAACGTTTCTGTAGAGAACCAACAGGTCTTTACTTCTTCAAACCAAACTCACTTTACTTTCTGGAGCTGAACATTCATAGAGAAAGTGAAGTCGTGCTGGCGTCGTTTCCACTCCTCAGTCCAAACGCCCCCCCACTCGTTTATCGTCTCATACCGATCAGCACTCGTCACGATTCAGGGACAATTAGCAGGTGAAATGAGCAAAGATACAACTTCTAACAATACAGAAGCAAAGGTCATTTTAAAACCTCTCTCACAGAAATCTGAAAAGTGTTTTATCCACGTTCAGTTTCCTCTGGTGTGTTAGAGGTTGTTTATGGATGTAAAGGTTTGAAGTCTTGTCTCTGGGACACCGGGTGTGAGAGACATCTTTCACTCCTGAAACACGTCGTCAGAAAGCCACCGTTCACCCTGTTCCTTTATTAGGGGGCGTGTCATGTCTGTCAGTACCACAGCGCCCCCTGGAGGCCTGAGACTGCACCTTGTAACTCTGGTGTACTGTGATGGAACATTATAATAATAATACTGTCAGACAAGCAGAGCTGGAGCTAAGAGACAACTGAAGGGAATGTCCCCCGGTGTGGGAGCAGTAAAGTTTGATCTTAAGTCTCCTCAGTGTGGACGTCACGTCAGAGACATGAGACAAAGACACCCAAAGAGGACGTTGTCAGAGGAACGGAGACAAGGAAACGTGAGCGAGTAACAAACCGAACATCGGAGCGAGAGCTAAAAGAAGCTGGAGGATTCAGGACAGACGTGTTGTTGGTTTTGGACAGAAAGTCTGAAGCTCGTTTGTTTTAGTCTTGTTCTGTCTGAGCTGTGGAAGTGAAGCCGTCCACTCGTCGATCATCAGAAGCAGGGGAACGCATTTCAATAGTTGGTTAGTTCTACGTGATTTGATGAACATCAGGCTCAGACAAGTATTTACGACAGTGACTTCTGCTTTAACGCTTTAAGAGCAGAGCCGTCAGATTCAGCAGCTTGAATCACAGGTTGTAGTTTGTTGTGCCTCAAATCGATTGGTTTGTTCTGTTCACATCATGATGTCGCTCGCAGCACGTCCGTCTTCAGCCTCAGATTCGGTTTCATTCACAGATCAGGTATCTTCCACACCTGCTTGAGTTCAGCAGCTGGATGCGTCCTCCACAAACCTCCAGGATCAGACTGAAGCCTTTCTGAAGCCTTTCCTGGGTCTTTTAGATATTTGTATTCAAGTGTCTTCATCAAGCATAACATCACAATCAATACAAACTGAGGCTGTGCTGCTGCTTCATCTCAGAGTGGATAAGTGTCCAATTTATCAGCTGATCAAACCACACAGTCCACATGTGGACTCCACCTCCAGCAGCTTCTCCGACAGAAAACTCTGGATCTATACAAAGTCAACGGAGACGCACACTCGACCACACTGGTGCGAATTGGTGAGAATCGATGTGAACACGTCTGCACAAATTGAAAATGTTTCATCTCTACCAGAATCAATTCTCACATATTCCAGAGGTTTATGCTTCAAATCGTCCAGAGACGAAAGAGGAGACGAGTGAAAAACAGAAAGAGTTTGTGACGAGTTCAGTCAGAGGCTGAACGGAGAAACCCAGACGGACACACAACACACGCCTGCTACTCCTCATCGCTGTTAGAGAATAATGATGTTTTGTTGGTGTGGTTCAATGTGGGGTTTTAACTCAAGTTTCGTTCATGTCTGAAGTTCAAGCCGACAGGAAACGGAACGTTTAGAACACTTGAGAACTTTAAACCTTTTTCCAAGACAAACGAGGTATGAAATCTGTAAATCTGTAAAGTGTTCGATAAACACGGACGTGTTTCCTTCCTGGGACAGTTTGACCTGCAGACAGGTCAACGAGTTCTGCAACGTGAGCAACACGACGGAGCCACGACTGAGTTCATGACGTCGACGTGTTTAAATGAACGAGCAGCGTCTCTGCTGAAGGTCTCAAACCAATCAGCTGCTCTTATTCCTCTGACTGTAAATGACATGTTGCTGCTGTGCGACACCGTGGGTCTGATCCCAGTCCTGAACTCACCGGTCCATCCTGTGAGGCAGCGACAGGAGCCGCTCACTGGGTCACACCCGTCAGAGTTGACACAGTCACATCTCTCTCTGCAGTCCAGCCCGTACGAGCCCTCCTGACAACACAACAACACATACACACACTTTAGTACACATCGGCCTCAGTGCTCCTATTAGACAATCATCTCGTTTTCTGTACAGTGTGAAACACAGAAAACCAAACGAGGATTCAGCAGCTGGGACCTGGAAACGTCTCTGTGGCTCTGAAGGTGAGCCGACGTCTGAGTGTGAGACTGATCACAGGATGGAGACAAACGATGACTTCCCCCCCCACTCACCGGACACGCTGCGTCGCAGTACTCGTCCCTCCAGCCCGAGGAGCAGGTGCAGGTGCCGTTGACGGGGTCGCAGGCCGCCATGTTGGCACACTGACACGTCTGATTGCAGCTCAGGCCCCAAGAACCACTGGAGCACGGGATGGTGCAGTCCACCCCCTGCCAACCTGCAGACACAGGGACGGACCATTAATCCACAGAGGGGTCATTACCTCTGGAGCTGGAATCAGGGACATCAGTGAAATGATGAATTCACTTTGTTCGAGCTGGATGTATTTTCATAGTCGGAGCATCGGTTATTGCCGACATCAGAAAGTATGATAAACATCACTCCACAGTTCATCCAGAGGATTTGAAGCCGTTTGTTTCGAGGTCAGATGATAAAGATGATCCCTCAGTCTCCTCCCGTCTGAGACGTCCTGATGTTCCCTCCTTCTTAACTCCAGCAGACGAGGTCGCGTCTTCGAGCGTCGTCAAGGATCTGGTTTGATTTCGAGACTCTAGTGTATTTATATATATATATAATGTAAAGTCTTAATGCTGACGTGCACAGATGATCAGATGTTTGCTCTACAATCATCGACATAAGAACAGTTTATTATAACATTTCAATCACATGCTCATAACTCTTAATAATCACTGAGCCTCTTGAGTTCCCCTCAG
Source organism: Hippoglossus stenolepis (assembly GCF_022539355.2). NCBI lineage: Eukaryota > Metazoa > Chordata > Actinopteri > Pleuronectiformes > Pleuronectidae > Hippoglossus > Hippoglossus stenolepis. The sequence continues at coordinate 860,688 of NC_061483.1, forward strand.
TGGCTTTAAAGTGAGAGAAGAGTTTGGAGGGTGGAGGCCGACGCCCACTAGTTGTAGCCAAAGCTCTCAGGCCTGGTTCTGCTCTCTGCCTCTGATGTCTCTCCACTTTAATTACCCACGTTCCCCACGAGGTTCAGTGGCACATACATATTTAAAGATGCTGATATTGAGCGATATTAAACGAGCCGAGAACAAAATAGTAAAAAGGAAAAAATTCTGGGGGCGGCGCGGTGGTGCAGCGGTTCAAGCAGTCGGCTCGCAGCGTGGTTCGTACAAGGGTTGAGAAATCTCCTGTAGCTGTGAGCATGATATATATCACAATAAAGAATAACCTCATTATTCATCAGGACGAAGAGCAGAGATGCTGTCGATGTTTATTTTCATTTTCCATTAGTGAATTATTCAGTTACGCCTTATTTTGAAATCATAGTATTTATTATACCAATTATGTGTTTTTGATATAAAACACATCACATTAAACCATCTTAACTCTTAACTTTTGAAACTGTCTTTAAGTGTTTGTATGTTCACCCAGTTCCTGAGAAGAGTCCTTTTGTCCCCCGTCACTGACTGTGTTTCACAAGTGGAATATCGCTCCTGACGTTTGAGGCCCTGCTTCATTTGGCACCGAGTTGCTCGACTGAACTAAATCAGTCGTCAGCGGCCCGGAGCCGGAGATCTTCAGGTTCTGTGTTAAGGTGACAGGGGCCTCTGCTGTCAGGGGCAGGGGCCCCTGACAGCAGAGGCCCCTGACAGCAGAGGCCCCTGACAGCAGGGGCCCCTGCTGCCCGATCTCTGTGGAACACTTCACCTGAGAAACCTCAACTTGTCTTATAATGGGATTGTTTGCTTGTTTTTATTTGGCCTTTATGCAGCACTGTGTAAGAGTTGCTTTTAAAAGTGCTAGGTATATATAGTTATTAATATTATTATTACTGCAGCAAAGAAAAGGATCCAAGTACTTTCTGCACCAATGTTAGAAACCTATGATTTATTATTTGTCTTCCTTATTTTAAGTATTAACCAAGCCTTCCCAATAAAAACAGTTTTGAGCTTCAAAGTGAACGACCTAATCTAATTCCAGACATGAAAATGAACAAAGCCTGAAACCCTGGTGAACAAGACGAGTGAATTAAAAGAGAAACCTTCTCTGCAGGAGCAGGAGCCGTCGATGTGCGAGCAGGAGATCTCGTTGTGGCAGGAGCAGGAGGAGGTGCAGTTGGTGCCGTGCAGGCCGGTGGGGCAGCCGATGGAGCAGTCGTCACCCTGGACACAGGAAACACACAGAACTTAACACATCTGTCCACGGCTCGGACTCAGGACTCGTTCACACCTGGGTTCAGAGCTTCCGACTCGTCAGGTGTGAAAGGTTCCTCAGAGCAGAAGAGGAGCTCTGGGTCTGGATCAGACTGAACCCTGGTGAGTGGGATGTGTTTGCTGGTGCTGGTCTGTCGTGTTTCACTGTTTAAACAGTCGAGTGGACGACTGTGGCTCTTTCATTCTTCATGAGACGACGCCTCAGCTGCTCCTCACTCAGCGTTTGGAGGGAGAACTTGAGTGACAGCGGGTTTTCACCAGCGTCCCCCTCCTGTGCAGCTCGACACCAGGGAGCCAGGTCTCGTTCAGAGTTCATCTTTAAATTCATTATGAATCCACCAGCGCATTAAATTTGATGACAGAGATGCAACAAACAAGCACATGTATAATGGAGCAGAGAGAGGATCATCGTGGTGGCAGGGTCCCTGCAGAGAAACAAGATGTCTGCGCTCGTCCAATCAACGGAGGACACGGTCAGAGCGGAGACAGACAGCTCGGCATTAGCGGGACGTCTAACCTTATTCTGCGGCTGTTAGCATGCTGTGAACGAGAGCCCGGCGCATCCTGAACCTCCAGCACGCCGTCGCATTGATCAGGACCTTCAACGTATAAATTGTGCTAATTAAAGCTGCTGCTTCCAACCTGCTTCCTTTAAATTGCTATTAATCTAATATTCACAAAGCAGCCAAATGTGCAAAGACAGGGGAAGAGAGCAGCCTTATTAAAAAGTTGGTGAATTAAGGACTTTATTTTAAATAATAAAGAAAACTTTGTTAATAAATAACGTGTGTGGGCTCAATGAGAAACAGACCCGGGGAATAATGAACAGCAGCCGATCCAAGGATCCGGATACATTCATGAGATTATAAATTCAATGAGCTTAATGTTTCTATCTTTTACATTAACAAATAAATGTACTTATGTACGTCTTTAAACTGTTTCCACACAGGATCAAACAGTCCACTGATCTCAGCCTGTTTTTATATCATCAAATAACTGATTCAAACCAAACTGATCAGAAACATGAACAATGATTTATTTAACGTCTACTTTAAGTTTGGTCCGTGTCCCATCTGCTAACATGGAGGAGGTTTATGATCTGTACTGCAGCCAGCCACCAGGGGGCGATTTAGACCCTTTGGCTTCACTCCTGGGATCCGTCATGTGATCATCTCCATCTTTCTGAGTTTGGTTTAATTCACTCATTTGTATTGTTATTTATTATAAGACACTGGTTCTGCATCTACTGTGTTTTATCTGAATGAATGTTGTGGGAGTGACGACCTGTTCATCAGAAGATCTTTTCTCGTTCCTCTCCGGCCTCATCAGATCCTCGTGACACTCCAGGAGATTTCACACCTCGGCTCAGAGTTGCACATGTTTTAAGTTATCGATCCAACTGTCCCGAGTGGAGACAACAGCACATATAAATTCTGTTTAAAGCCGTGTCCTGTCTTCGCAGTGACACAGAGTCCCGACTGTGAGACACCGGCACAGATTCCTTCTGAATCAATACGACTCCGCCGAGAGCAACATCTGTCTGAGCTCAGCAGCTGGAAACCAAACGGACACTCATCTGAAGCTCTTCCTGCTTTCATCTGCTCCCAGTCCCCGATGTCCTCAGTCCCAATTATCAAAGTCCCGTCATCGCTCTGCTGCAAGGTGTCTCATCTGCACTCTGCTGCAGCATCACTCAACTCACCAGGAGGGCCGCGCCACCGAGCAGAGGCAGAGACAGAGACAGAGAGAGAGACAGAGACAGAGGCAGAGGCAGAGGCAGAGCAGAGACAGAGAGAGAGACAGAGACAGAGACAGAGGCAGAGACAGAGAGAGAGACAGAGACAGAGGCAGAGAGAGGAGACAGAGGCAGAGACAGAGAGAGAGAGACAGAGACAGAGAGAGAGAGACAGAGGACAAGAGAGAGAAGCAGGAACAGGCAGAGAGAGAGACAGAGGCAGAGACAGAGACAGAGAGAGAGACAGAGACAGAGACAGAGACAGAGACAGAGAGAGAGACAGAGGCAGAGACAGAGAGAGACAGAGACAGAGACAGAGACAGAGGCAGAGGCAGAGAGAGAGACAGAGACAGAGGCAGAGGCGAGAGACAGAGACAGAGGGAGAGACAGAGACAGAGGCAGAGGCAGAGACAGAGGCAGAGACAGAGACAGAGAGAGAGACAGAGACAGAGGCAGAGACAGAGGCAGAGACAGAGACAGAGACAGAGGCAGAGGCAGAGACAGAGAGAGACAGAGAGAGAGAGAGGCAGAGACAGAGACAGAGACAGAGGCAGAGAGAGAGACAGAGACAGAGGCAGAGGCAGAGAGACAGAGACAGAGAGAGAGACAGAGACAGAGGCAGAGGCAGAGACAGAGGCAGAGACAGAGACAGAGACAGAGAGAGAGACAGAGGCAGAGGCAGAGACAGAGACAGAGGCAGAGGCAGAGACAGAGAGAGAGACAGAGACAGAGACAGAGACAGAGGCAGAGGCAGACAGAGACAGAGACAGAGACAGAGACAGAGACAGAGACAGAGGCAGAGACAGAGACAGAGACAGAGGCAGAGACAGAGGTAGAGACAGAGACAGAGAGAGAGACAGAGGCAGAGAGAGAGACAGAGACAGAGAGAGAGACAGAGACAGAGACAGAGACAGAGACAGAGGCAGAGACAGAGGTAGAGACAGAGACAGAGAGAGAGACAGAGACAGAGACAGAGGTGAGAGAGAGAGAGAGAGGCAGAGGCAGAGACAGAGGCAGAGGCAGAGACAGATACAGAGACAGAGAGAGAGACAGAGACAGAGACAGAGAGAGAGAGAGACAGAGACAGAGACAGAGGCAGAGACAGAGACAGAGACAGAGGCAGAGACAGAGGCAGAGAGAGAGGCAGAGACAGAGGCAGAGAGAGAGACAGAGGCAGAGACAGAGGCAGAGAGAGAGGCAGAGACAGAGGCAGAGACAGAGACAGAGGCAGAGACAGAGGCAGAGAGAGAGAGAGAGAGACAGAGACAGAGAGAGAGAGAGAGAGAGAGACAGAGGCAGAGACAGAGACAGAGGCAGAGGCAGAGACAGAGACACAGACAGAGGCAGAGACACAGACAGAGGCAGAGAGAGAGAGAGAGAGAGAGAGAGAGAGAGAGAGAGAGAGAGACAGAGGCAGAGACAGAGACAGAGGCAGGACAGAGACAGAGGCAGAGACAGAGACAGAGGCAGAGACAGAGGCAGAGGCAGAGACAGAGAGAGACAGAGGCAGAGACAGAGACAGAGACAGAGGCAGAGACAGAGACACACACACTACTCACACTTATTCTGACCTACGTATTATTTAGTTTTAATCGTGACCATAATTGTGAAGCCAAGACAAATCCTGGAATAATATCTTTTCTAATACTTTGGTTGTTTTGTGGATTAAAAACGACGCTCTACAGGACGATGAGTCAGTTCCCAATGAGAACATGTTTAGTTTCTGTTTGTCTCCGTGTTTACGCACAAACACCATTTTATCTTTTAGAGGAATAAAACTCATTTGGTTTATTTTATGAGCTGCGGCGCCTCGTTTAAATGAAAAAACTCAAATTTGTAAAAACCTCACTTATCAACACTGACACCACAATTTTAAAGTGACAGCGTCTGAGTCCCATCGCGGAGAAGAAGAGTCTAATCGAGACGAGTCGACCGACAGGAAGGAGTTAGTGTCCGACAGAAACACAACATTTCAGATTTACCCTGAACACCAACAGGAAACAGAGTCAGTGAGGAAAATACTTCTAATCCACACACATGTTCAAGTTCAGCAGCAGAGGAGAACTCAGAGGAGAACCATCTCCGTCCAGCATTTTGACTCATTTCTAATCCTAACCTGAAAACACATGACCGTCCAGGTCGGCCTGAAGACGCTGCTCCAACGTCTCAAACAACATCTGCCCCCCCCCCCCCAGGTTAACTGACAGGCTCAGTCACATCCTCCACGTTGTGTTCTACTCTGAGCTGAGGCTGAGTTCATTTCTTTTAATTAGTTCAGAGATGATATCAAAACAGGCTGAGACGTCATGATTGACAGCTGACACTGACTCCTGATTGGTTGATGTGAAAAGTGAAAGATGGCAGCTTCTTCGTTCACGGTCTGAGGACACGACCTTATCGCACAAAAACTTTGCTTTGCAGATGTTACACAAGAGGAGGCCAACTTTAAAAAAAATCATACTTTTAAGCTCTCGGTCGAAATGTGTAAATGTGAAAAGTGTAAATCAAAAAGTCTAAAATTACCTCAATGTGAGAAAATATCCTGATGCAGACGCCTTAAACACACGCACACGCACACACGCGCACACACACACACACACACACACGCACACGCACACTGACCTAGTTCAGGGGTTTTGCACCTGCACCTCCTCGAGTCGTGTAACTGACCGAACCTGCAGCGTCAACAGCAGCTGATAAATGAACGTCTGCGTGTTCTGCACCTGCTGCTGAACAACCTCCACACGCTACCGTCATACATGTGCTGGAATAAGAAACTCTGCTGAATCAGACTCCGCTTCCTCATTAATCAGAAGATATTCAGGGATTCGGGGGGGGATTGACTTTGAGGAGCCGTCGTGTCGTCCATCTTTGTTTCCACACTTACTATGAATCCTGGAGCGCACACGCAGGCTCCGCTGGTGCCGTCACAGTCGGCTCCGTTGGTGCAGGCGCACATCTCCCTGCAGCCGCCGCCGTAGAACCCTGCCGGACAGGTCTCGTTGCAGTAGAGCCCCGTCCATCCTGCTGCACAGGTGCACTCCCCCGACAGAGGGTGACAGCTGGGACAGAGCGAGGACATCATGAATTAGTGAATCTCTTTTTCGTGCACAGTTTTATCTGCATGTAGCACAAAAAAAAAAGCTCCGTGCTGAGGACACTGCAAAGTGTTCTTCAGATTTAAATTCAGACGCTTATTATCCATCAGAACCCGATGAAAGAGCACAAGAGGTAAAATGTAGGAGTTCAGTGATGAACACATCTCGAACACAAGGATTCCTGATTCATGATTAAAATGCTGAAACCTGGGGGAGACAGAATTATCCTGAAAAGGCTCGACATTGGAGCAGAAGGGCTTTAATCATGTCACTTGAACGAGCCACGGTCGTTCCAACAACCTTCACGTCCTGCTGCTGTATGGTTGAGAATGTGTTTGCTCACTTGACCAGCGGTTCAGTACCTGAGCGTGTTGGCGGTTTTGCACGGGCAGTATCTGTCGCAGACGAGTCCGTACAGGCCGCTGGGACAGAAGCGGTCCTGGCAGCTGGGGCCCTTGAAGCCCTCGTTGCACAGGCAGGCCCCGTTGATGTGGTAGCACTTGGCCCCGTTCTGGCAGTCGCACTTGTTGGCGCACTGGGGCCCGTAGGTGTCGACCGGACATTCCTCCTGACACCTGTCGGAGGGAGAACAACAACGGTGGAGCTGTGAGACGTAAAGCACGGAGGAAATCCTCTCTGTTCCTCTGGTGCAGGGTTTAGTCTTCATGACGTTTCATGTGTTAGTTTGTTTTATCACTTCCTGTTTGTGCTGTCCGTCAAACTGATGAATCGTTCTCATCAACTGCTCGACAGCAAATGATCTGTGACCCAGTGAAAACAAGCAGATCCACCAAATGTGGACACGAGTCATAATCAGATTGAACAGGAACATGAGCAGATTATCAGATTAAGTCTTATTCAAGGTCAATAGTCTGAATATTTACGTCCATGTGCACGTGTTCAGAGAGTTAAGTGCACGGTCACACACACCTTCTGTTCACCTCCAATCAGAGTGAGGAGGTGATAAAACATCCACTTCCTGTGGCGACTTGTGACCTTTGACCCTTCATATTCAGATTTGCATCCGTGTGACTCTCTTTAAAATCGATATATTTGCAGGTGAAGGTTTTTGTGCGTCTCCTCCAGATCCCGTCCAACATCGTGGACTCGTGTCACATAACGTCAGAGCTCATTCTAACTGTAGAGGACGTCTCACTCTTCTCTAACGTCCTGGTTCTGTCTCATTTTAAACCTTTTATCGGACGAACACGTCTCCAAGCAACCATCCAACCATCTGCCCACATGTTGAAGTGTCCTTGAGCAAGACACTGAGCCTCAGTTACTCTACACATCAGTGTGTGAGAGGCTGAATGAGGAAAGATAAAGGAAGAGAAACTAACACCAGTCACATCTCTGCTTTAATTAAACTCTCAAGCTGCTCAGGTTCCCTCGGTCACAATAATACAAACTTCATCCTATTTCCTGCCCAAGTTCTTTAAAAAACGTTTCTGTCAAACACACGACGACTGATTTATTCCCTCATCGTCCAACTTCCTCTTCAATTATAAAGATTAAAATATTGAACCGAAACTGAAATAAAATCCTGGTTTCCCTTCACACCTCATTTTTTAAATCCTTAGAATAACTTACTCGTACTATATTTCAATACAATGTGCAAGATTTCAACTTCAATATCATGTGGAATATCCCATAATACTCCGTTATCATTTAATTTCTACTAACTGCCACTTTAGTTAAGTATTAGTTTCTCTAAGGTCACTTTGCTTTTCTTATTCTCATTTCTATGGATATGTACGAGGCAGCAGAATTTCCCTCAGAATGAATAAAGTCTCATCTTATGATGATGTTTGACGGACAAATACACCAGAGACAGATTCCACTGAAGCTTCATTCAAACACTGAGTTCTGTGAGAAACATCTTGTTCCAAATCTAAATGTTACACAACAAGAGAGTCACACAGAGACTCACACTGAGACTCACACAGAGACTCACACTGAGACTCACTGAGACGCAGGTACAGATGTTTCTGTTTTTAACTTCCTCTTCCTCTAAAGAACTCTGTGACTCTCGTCTGTGAAAAAGCTCTAAAGAAGTAAACTTATAATGGAAAGGATGAAAAGTGGAAAATTAAATAAAGAGAATCTGATAAACGACAAGTGGAAGCAGGTGAGAGTGAAACAGGTTGAACTGGTGGGAAACAGCAGGGGCAGGGGAGAGGATGAGAAAAGACAACACAGCGAAGAATTTCAAAATAGAACAGGAAGTGAACATAAATAACTGGAATGTGTCACAGAATAAAGTCACAGTCTGAAGGAGGTTTCACGTCTGATCCTCCACGTTAACTCCTCACTGATACTATCCACCACTCTCACACTGAGCACGCTCCACCGTCACGTACACTCGCCATTATGAGGTCAAGCGGCGACACATTATGCCGAGACCCTGAGCAGTGCTCAAGGTGAAAGCGAACAAAGTGGCGATATGGATTATAATGAGCGACTGAGGAGACGGGACTGAACAGAGAAACAAAGTCGAGTAGGAGCCGGCGTCTCTGCATCATTCTTCACACGTACGCACGGTGAAACCATTAAGAAATAGACAAATCACTCAATTAAAATGGCTCAGTGAGGACGTATGTTTAGTGTCACGTCTAAATCACAGCGACTTCCTCTGGACTCTTATCTCGACTAATTCCATTAGAGCGAGGACGCGGTGGGAGAGAACTCAATCTGGGAATTATTCCATGTAGGCTAATTCACCTGTCTGGGCCCGAATGAATAGAGGTAATTTGGCTCAATTGAGAATAACGACGGAGGGCGAGAGACACAGAGATGGACAGAGTGGACGCAGGAGAGAGAGAGAGAGAGAGAGAGAGAGAGAGAGAGAGAGAGAGAGAGAGAGAGAGAGAGAGAGAGAGAGAGAGAGAGAGAGAGAGAGAGAGAGAGAGAGAGAGAGAGAGAGAGAGAAAGTCTTTTACAGCTAACGTCTGAGATGATGGAGGAAATAAAACTCTTTCAGATAGTCGGTTAGAATCTCTTCACTGTGGGAGAGAAGAGACGGATGAAAAAGGAAAGAGAGACGTGTCCAATGAGGAAGAGGAGGAGGACGGACATTAACATTTAACGTGGAGGTGAAATTCAGGTTCTGCTCAGTTATTCTCTCACGTACGATTCATGTTAAACGGCTTCATGTCGCACGTGATAAATCTAAATGTATTGAAGAGACAGAAAAACACGTGAGGGTTCATGAATGTATATAAATGTATATAAATGTATGTAAATGTATGTAAATCCACAGTGTTCACACTAAATATGACTTATATTAATGTCCCTTATTACTAATGTGGTCTTTAATGCAGCTGTGAACATCTGCAGCTTCTGTTTCAAACTTCCTCTTTACACATGTTTACATTGACTCATTGTTTCCATTAGTTTCCAAACTGCTTATTAGAAATTACAGGATTCACCATGTGCTCATATCCACGTTTCTCCCTGAAGAATTCTGCTCATATCTGCAGCAAATTTCCCTGAAGAGTCTGATAAAGTTTAATATAAACGTATAACTGTGTTTTTTATTATAATTAACATTACAACTATTCATAAAACGATTGGAAATATCATATTAATAATCATGAAGTACCTCTCTCCGATGTAGCCGGCTGTGCACTGGCACTGGCCACTGATGTGGTCGCACAGGCCTGCGTTACGACACGTGCACTCCAGGGAACAGTTGATGCCGAACCAGCCGAAGGAGCACGGCTGCGCACAGACCGGACCCTGAGGAGGGAAATCCATCACGTGATTACAGAGGAAACACGAGAACACGTTAGACCCAGTATCACAGTCCTGGGACGAGACAATGAGAGAAGACCTGAAGAATTAATCTGAGAAACAACCAAAACTAACAAGGTGTATGAAAACAGAAACAGCGATCAGACGAGTCATTTTGTTTCTACGGAAACAGCTGAGATCGGTTTTCCTGGGATTGTCTCCTCACTCTGGTTCGAGGGATCAGAACAGAGGATGTCGCACTTTGTTAATTTCTACAGGACAAAGTGAGATTTGTGAATATGAACAACATCAATAAAATGTGATTGAAACAAATTTAACTTCAGGGAAAAAACACTGTAAAAACTAAACTTGTTAAACAAACTATTCCTCATCATTCAAATTCAAACATGACGATCTCAGCTCTGAGCTATAAAGTATAAACTTGATTTCCAGCAGTGATGCACATTAGTGGGTCTGGTGTTGAACGTGGTGAAGGCGGTCGTACCACCCAGCCGGCGGGACAGGAGCACTCTCCAGTGACGTGATGACACGCCCCTCCGTTCTGACAGGGGCAGCGCTGCTCACACAGGGATCCATGTTTCCCTGGAGGACACGGCTCCTCACAGCTGGAGACACAAGGAGCAGAATCACTGGAGGTTCAGTCTGTTAGAGCTGAGCACGGGGAAAGTCTCTCCTGATTAGTAACACTGTCTTTGTTATGTACATTCTACTGATGCTATCATGTTCATTCTGGGTAAGAAGTAGATTAAATCTACATTAGTATAAAAGTGATGAATCATTAAACTGAGCAGTGGTGACATGTCTTCCCTTGTTGCTCACAGTGGCTCTTCATCATAACAGTTCATGAGGATGTGAGGAGGAGCTGACACTCACAAGGCTCCGGTGTATCCAGGTGCACAGAGGCACTCGCCGGTCTGGTGATGGCAGGTGGCGCCGTTGAGGCACTGGCACTCCAGCAGGCAGTCTTTGGCGTAGAAGCCGGCGTCGCAGGGCTCCTCGCAGCGCCAGCCCTGGTACCCGTCGGTGCAGACGCAGGCGCCGGTGATCGGGTTACACTTGGCGCCGTTGCGGCACTGACAGCGGTTGGTGCAGTGGGGGCCCCAGAAGTCGCTTTCGCAGCCTGGACAGAGGAGAGCGAGTCAACAGGGGATTTAAAGACATTGGGTCAGAGTGAGGAGGGTTCGAGTCTCAGAGTGAGGAGGGTTCGAGTCTCAGAGTGAGGAGGGTTCGAGTCTCAGAGTGAGGAGGGTTCGAGTCTCAGAGTGACTCAGCTGAGCGGAGAGGAGGAAAGATTTCTCAACTAGATGATGATCAGTCAAGTGTCAGTTTACATCCATGTGTGTCCACACTCATATCACAGGTGGAGACGTAACGTCAGACTGACCTTTAACCTTTAACCACCAACTTCTAACAGTCCATCAGTCAGTATTTGAGCTAGAAGAATTTAAATTCTCTGAGTTCATGAGGTGACGTCACAGTGTTTCTGATCTTTGATGACCATCATCGTATGTACCTCGAAATGGAAAACACGTTAACATCACGCCTACAGTCACAGAGGATACAAAGTTATCGGCTTAGTTTGAGAAATATTGAGAGAAAGGACGACTTGATTTGTGTTTTGAAGAAACTCTGTCAATTCTTGTGCTTGTACCAACAAGATGTTGAACAGTGAAGACCAGTGAAGACCAGTGAAGACCAGTGTTGTTCTGAGTCTTCATCAACAGAAGAGTAATATAATGGTTTACGCTTCATCACTCAGATTGTGACGGCAGTAAACACATGCTGTTCCCCAGCTGTGATCACATCCTTCTCTTATGAAGCAAAGACACACAACGAACAGGTCTCAGTTTGATCTGATGCTGTGGAGAAGACAGAGTCACAGCTGTGGAGAAATCTGTTGCCTTGAAATCAATGGATAAAACACTGCACTGCTTAAAACATAAGAAAGTTAAAAAGTTACCACACTTGTTTCTGACATTTTCACAGAATATTTCTGACAAATTTCCATTTTGCAGCTGCAGGGACTTTTCTGTCTCCTTCAATTGTCATCACACGTGACGGCAGGAAAAGACGAGACGAGTCATGTCCTCGCATTTTCAGCGAGTGCAGAGTTTTGATCAGTAAGTGTAGAACTGTTCTGTGGGACACACGTCGTCCTCACATTTCAATTTAACACCTGCTGGTTACAATAAGAGTCAGTGTCTGTGAGCAGGTGGAAACAATCTGCTGAGTGGAGAGTGGAGATAAATGAAACCTCTGGACAACAGCTCAGTTTGGAACTGGAGCCGATGACTTTGGGGAATTTGCATAAAACTGTGGATGATGAATTTTCCACTGTGCTGAAAGTGAAACGCTCCGGTTCAAGGTGACCTGTCGTCCTGCAGAGACGATGCACTGTTTACACCTGATCCAGCTAGTTTCACTCAAACATCCATAAGGATCATTTAGACTAATGTCTCACAGTTTGCAAAAGTTAATACATAACTACACCATATTACATCATTTCCTGACTTCATGGTGAGCGTGTTCCTGACGTGTTCCTGACATGTTCCTGACGTGTTCCTGACTTGTTCTGACGTGTTCTTGGCGTGTTCTTGACATGTTCCTGGCGTGTTCCTGGCGTGTTCCTGACGTGTTCTTGACGTGTTCCTGACGTGTTCCTGACGTGTTCCTGGCGTGTTCCTGACATGTTCTGGCGGTGGTTCCTGACTTGTTCCTGACGTGTTCCTGACGTGTTCCTCACGTGTTCCTGACGTGTTCCTGACATGTTCCTCACGTGTTCCTGACATGTTCCTGACATGTTCCTGACGTGTTCCTGACGTGTTACTGACATGTTCCTCACGTGTTCCTGACGTGTTCCTGACGTGTTCCTGATGTGTTACTGGCGTGTTCCTGACGTGTTCCTGACGTGTTCCTGACGTGTTCTGCAGGTTCTGTGTGTGAGAACAAATCTCTGTGTCAGTGTCTCTGGACATTTTCTGTAAACAACAACACTGATCTTTCCACAGCAGAATTTATACGTCATGTCCCGCCTCCTGCTGCTCTACAGGCTCCGCCCCTCGCCTGAATCCTGTTGGTGTGAACGGGTCGGACCCGACAACCTGCTGCTGCTGCTTCAGATAACGTTCTCACACATGGACTCTGAAAGGTGTCTAAGCACTTGGACTTTCTCTGGAGTTGGTCTTCGACCGGTTGAGGTCATCTTGACACACGCCGTCTGACGACCGGTCACTGTCAGTTGTTTTGGGTCCTGACGGTGGGAAGCACAGACTGTGAACGATGCTCAGAACTGAATGAACTCCTGAATATGGCTCCTCTTTATCCTGACCACACGTGACCATGGCGGTGAACAAAACCCCACAAACAGCCGCCTGCAGCGGTGACATGCAGCGTGATGGATGCAGGAAGTCGTGCAGTTTCCTCCATACATCAGCGCAGTCATCCCATCAGGCTGCAACAGCAGAAAACTCAGCGTTTAGCATTTTAATTCTCTAGACCACTGCGTCCACTCTGAGGAGCTGAATGAAATGAGCACGGACCGACAGCTTTCTACTCTAATAGATTCTTATTTACTCAAATTTACTCATCTGCGTATGACTGGGCCAGAAGAATGAAATGTCAAACCCTTTAAACACACATGGAAGAGATATCACAGCTGAAGTGGATGAATTGCTGCTTTAAATCACAAGCGGAGGAAATGAGATGAAAACGAGAAAAGATGGGAGGTTGTATTTCATATTACATCATCTCAGATAACTTGAATCAAAGCACGATTATGTCTTTGATTAACACTCACAGGCTGAACTGAAAGAGAAGAGGGAAGCTTCCCAGAGTTTGAGAGCTCTGAGTGAGCGGTCTAACGAGAGTTAGCGTCTCGTGGTTACTCGCCTGCACCAACCGGCCGAGTTCTAGTTCACCTCCACGTCTGACTGGCGGTCGCCTGCTTTAGAAGCTTAGACGTTCATCCTCTGAGCAGCGACTTCCTATAGGAAAGAGATGACATGGGCTGAGGCTAGCTGGTTAGCATGCTAACTCAAGTCGAAGAGATAGACTGTGAATAAAAATGGACGACACATCTCCACGTCCTCCCACTATTGACAAAATAAAGCCAATATCTGTCTTGAGAATCAGATCTGGAGATCACATCCCAATCCTGAGTCAGTGTCAGCTGTCAATCATCACGTCTCAGCCTGTTTTTATATCATCAAATAACTGATTAAACCCAAACTGATCAGAAACACGTGAACAAACATCAGTGGGATAAGAACGACCTGAAATGACAGAAACGTCTCTGACAAACATTTATTAAATGTCTACTTAGATTTGTTAGTTTGCTCCATGTCCCATCTGCTAACATGGAGGAGGAGGGGTTATGACCTGCACTGCAGCGATGCTTGGCTTTTGGGAGGAGTCATGTCGTCGAGCTGATGAAGTTTGTCACAATGAGCTCAATCATTCTCGAGTGAGGTCACATCGACCTTTGACCCCGAACCCTCTCAGTTCCTCCTGGAGTCAACGTGTTAAAGACGGAGTTCACACAGATGGAGAAGCTGAAGACACGAAGCCTGGGTTCTGCACATGTGGAGAAACCAGGAGAGAGTTGTTCAGACTGGGGGAACTTCCCCCCCGAACACGGCGGTGGTCTCAGACACAGTGTTGAATGTTTCATCAGGTCGGTGGTGGACAGAGAGCTACGAGCAGACAAAGCATAAATCTGACTCACTCCCTCCCTCTCCATCTTTCTCTAATTTACTCTCCTCCTTTGTCTCCGCTCCTCCTGTCCTCCCTCTCCTTCTTTCTTCCTCCCCTCGTCTCTCTCTCTTTGAAAGAGGGGAGTTCTCTTTATTTCTCTTAACTAGTCAGCCGGCATAGTCAAATCCTTTATCCTCTCACAGCCTCAATTATTCAGCAGCAAAGAGTCCAAATCGAGTGACTAATGACTTTGATCAAGAGCAGCTCTCTGGCACTAAGCAGAACTTTCTGCACTAAATTAACAGCAGTATAATCTACTGTGGCAGAGGAAACTCTTTCAGGAATACTTCCAGGCTGCAGGTTCCTCTCTCATGTCGCAGATAACCTTCTTAATCTCACACTTGGTTTCTGAGGCTTCAACCTGAGCAGCTTCACTCCACTTTCCTCTCTGATTTTAAGGAACATCGATTTCCCCTTTAAGAAATTGTTACACAGTTTTTGTCCTGGATCAGCGAGCGGATCCAGGATTGGGTCACTTGGTGCAGCCTGACTGAATCTACGTGACTGTTGGTGTTCGGTGGACGTGTGAACTTCACAGATGTTTGAGTTGACGCTCGATCTGAACTGGTTCCAACGAACACACTTCAACGTTTCTAATGTTTGTTTTGCTGTAATTGAGAAAACAGAGTTTGTTTTTTATCGTCTCCCCTCGTTGATCTTGTTTGTCTCATTTCACCAGGAGCTGTTCAGACTAATTGTCAAAGTGCTGGAGTCGAGTCTCATAAAAACACTGATCATTAAAAACACAATTCAAAGCTCAATAAGTTGTATTTTAAATTATATTCAGCTTCTTGCCCAAGAACTCAAGTATTTGTGTTGTTGTTGTACAGGCCTGTGAGTGTGTGTGTGTGTGTGTGTGTGTGTGTGTGTGTGTGTGTGTGTGTGTGTGTGTGTGACGTTGTTAACAAGTCACGTCTTATCGTTCTTCCTTAGCCGTGTTCGAGTCCACCTGATGAATCCAAGTCCAACATCCCCTCCAGCTCCTGAGGGAACTCCGGCTCTTCAGCTGCTAGATGTCCGTCAGCTGTTTGCTGCTCAGCAGGAAGTGAGGCGGCGGTTTCTCTGACCCCACAAGGCTGGTAAAACGCACGGTGAAGTGTAGGAGCGTATCAAGGGACTGTAGGGGCCCAGGTGGGGGGGCTACATCGAACGTAATCAGCTGTTCTCGGGTCTCAATTCCCCGGTGGCCTCGCCTGCTGCAGCGCCCCCTGGCTCCGTGAAGCCGCGAGGAGCTGCTGCAGATTCAGCTCATCTCGTCGTCACGTTGTAACATCCTCATCTCCGACATTGTTATGGTAGAAATATTGATGATTAAAGAACCTGCGACGTGCTGCTGCTGGATATTTCTCTAAGGTGCAACTGCTTTATTTACTTTAAGGTATTCAAGAGGAACGGCTGCTGTGAAGCTGCTACAAGTCACACTGGCAGCTCTTTTTACATCCAGCATAATAAGGTTACAACACACTGTGAGCTCAGCAGATAAAAAACACATCGAATGGAAAAATGAACTTATTCCACAGTGTTAGAATTTGAGGCTCATGATGACAGCGTGGATATGAAAATTTAATACAGGTCCTATTTTACAGTTGTGTAGAAAAGTAGGTAATGTCTACCTACACACACACAGACACACACACACACACACACACACACACACACACACACACACACACACACACACACACACACACACACACACACACACACACACACACACACACACCACTGTGCATGGCTGATTGATCTCGTCACTAAATCGAATGCTGCACCTACTTTAAATGCTGCTTCTCTCGTCTCTGCGAGTGTTTGTCAGAGAAAGTAACATCAAAATCTAAAGGCTTCGTTGTGCAGCTCATTCATGACACGAGAAGTTATGTAAATGTAATAATTCATCTTTAGTCACGATTCAGTGGAAACAAGTTGTTTTTCTGTCATTTACTGGATTTGACCTGAACAGAAACACGTCCCTATGCTCCAGGTTCAGGATCTTTCACACAGACGTGTCTCCACCTCGTCTCACTTTACCAATATTAAGACAAATCTGCCATCTTGGGATCTGAACGTCATTTGGAGTCTGAACAGCGATGGTGGAGCGAAGCCGTGGTAACGAGGTGACACCGATACAAGAGCTCGGCCAATCATGAGTCAGCCTCAGCTGTCAATCATGATGTCAAACATCAGTGAGATAAGAACGACCTGAAATGACAGAAACCGTCTTTAACATTTATTTAACGTCTACTTTGATTGTTTAGTTTGGTCCATGTCCCATCTGTAACATGGAGGAGGAGGGTATTATGAGTAACCAGGTTAAAGTGATTAACTGTATGAAAGAATTCAAACACTACTTGAATTAGCAGCGTTTGAGCGACAGTGTTTTAATCCTCAGTGAACTGCATCAGAATGAAAGAGCCGGACAAGAGAACATTGATCGTTGAGCTCACTGGAGACTAAACACAAAGAGTTTATCCAATTATTTGTCTATTTGTCCATTTGTGGGAATGAAAGTGAAGCAGCCGCACACAGACGTGATGAACACACACACGTATCACTCGGATTCTGAACTAATGACCTGAGACGCTGCAGAAAAGACCGAACTCCTCATCGCACAGATTCAAGTGACAAAGTCTGTGGTGAGATGACTCGGCCACGTCAGCTCTAATATGACGAGGAAATTAATCGTGTCCCCGGCGAGACAGTGATGGACGAGCGGCCCGATCGGACGAGAGCGAGGAGGGAATACCCTGCCAATAAGTGAGGCCGCGGGGATTCTGCTGAGTGCTGGGAAACACTGCAGCTCAGCCATCTGTTGATCGGTGGAGGCCCTGCTCCGACGATCACACCTTTTACAGTGTAGATTGTTTTACAGGTGGGAGGGTTCATGTTTGATTAATATCATTCAGGAAACAACATCTGTAAATGAAAACTTGTTCTGTTATTTAGTAATTCATTCATTTAACAGATGAATCTACTATAAATCTGTGTGTTCAGAGTCCGGTGGAGTGCGGAGACTTTGGTTGGATTTGGACACGTTCAATATAAACTTTAAATAAACAGATCTGGGACTCATCAACGTGAATGATGTCGTCGGTCATGAGCAACAAAAACTGATTCTCCAGAAACACAAAACTACGATGAAGGAAAAGATGAGTGAGTCTGTTGGAATCAACACTTTCCCCAGACGAGTTATACATTTATAAAGACAAACTCTTTACGACTAAAAAGTCAAGAAATTCAATGACTTTAAAATTAAAAATGAATTCAGCAAACGTGAACAAAGATTTCTGATCGTTTAGAGAATTCATCTGAGGTCGTAAACACACAAGTTCATATAAACTCTTCTCATGCACGAGGTCAGAATGACTCCATTTAAAGGCAAATTCATTCATTCTATGAAAAGTAAATTAAATATGTTGTTTTGTTAAAGAATGTTCTGATGAATTCAGGAGGAACATTTTCAGAATGACTCATTAAAACCAGTTCATTCAAAATGTGAGAAATTAGCAGAAATATAAACCTCATTTCCATGAAGAATGAAAAACTGTAGCTGCATCTGGAACCAAAGACTCATTTGTAACTTCTGTTATGTTTATTCATATCTTCAACATTTACAACTAAACTTCTGTTCAAACACAGATCGCTGTTTGTTCCACTAGCGTCAGAACGGGAGGAGGAAAATCAACCTGGCAGCACAAACAGATTATTAATATTAACGGCTGAGAACTGATCTACAGAGCTTTAATAAGAGTGATTGATTAACCATGAATACAGCTGCTGTAGTTATTTATGATTTAAACAGGAAAACAAGACCAATATCAATCTACACACAGACACACAGACACACACACACACACACAGACACACACACAGACAGACAGACAGACAGACAGACACACACACACAGACACACACACACACACACGTGTCCTGTGAAGTGAGCGCCACTAAACGGGCTCGTTACAGGGACGAATAAATGATCATGAAGTTGTTCAGTCGTCCAACTCGCCTTCAAGATTTCACCCTGTCAAGATGCTGGGGATCAATGATGCTGACAGCCAATCAGCAGCCTCCCTCAGCTGCACTGCTGGGCACGAGCCAATCCACGATGCAGTCAGCGCACGCACACACACACACACGCAGACACACACACACACACACAGCCTCGAGCTTAAGTCATTCAATTTTAATTCAATTGCATCTTTGTCAAAAGGAAACAGAAAAGGAGGCGATTGGCTCGGAGAGCAACAATCTGTACGATCCTTGTTTTTCATGACTTTGACGACACCTTTGGCGATAAGCAGTCGCTGCTCCAGTGTTTTGCATTTACCGCAGGCGCTGGCCCAATATAATCTATTATTAAATACGCTGCTCTTAAATTTATTCCAAACAAATTGCTATTGTTGCTTCCGTAAACACAAAGACAATAACTTCCTCTGCGGCAGAATAAAGCGTCTGGCTGTGAACGGCTGCAGATTCCAGAGCTGTAATATGGTCGACTCATTATCGTGTGTGGGGAAGTAAAACACAAGGTTTCACTTGTGTGGAAACAATGATTACAGTCGGGCTGAGGAAATCACGCCCTGGCAGCTTTAACTGAGAGGTTCCACAGGCTCATTGAGGAAGGTCAGCGGAAAATATACAGTCATGAAGCACAGTTCATTTATATTTCCAATAGCAGCCATGTTCTGCCCGGCAATCCTCCACTTTATTCAAGGCCACACCGCTCGCGCATGAGAAAAGTATTTTCATCAGCACGCTGTCAGACAGCCGGCGTGCGCTCTCTGACAAATGAGTAAACAATGCTTTCTAAGAGCAGCCGTGCTTTTCTGTAGCGAGCCACTTTCACCTCCAACACAAACCCCCAGGAAACTGTGGGAAATACAGCGGGGCTCTGATGCAGCCTGTTAGTGAGATAACTGTGTCGAGCAGAGCCCAGTTATTCAGAGACAGATGACCCATATACAAACACGCACGCTTGTGTTTAATTCAGAGCCATTGATTTCCTATTTTCAATTAATAATAGTAATTAGTGGCAGCATATTTCAGGCTGCGGGGCGGCGGGTCGATGAGGGGGATGTGGGGGATGTGGGGGATGAGGGGGATGTGATGGAGCGCAGGGCAGATGGATGACACAGTTCACGGCTCACAGGCCCAGAACAAAGTCTCACTTTACGGTGACGGACTCGCAGCATCTGCATCGGCCTGAGCGTCGCGCTGATTGAGTTTTTACAGATTTTCCTTTTAATGAGGCCATTTTCACGTCCAGATAATACGACAGGAGAGTCAACACCGAGCGGATCAATACTAGAAACATCATTTTAGGACCTCGGGCGAAACTCACTGTATCAGACCCGAGAGTTTGTCCTCTGTCACGTTGTTGTTCTTCTTTAAGACCGAATAATTGCCGTCATTAGCGTCCGTCAACAACTTGGCCGTGGAATGATGATCCGAGGCCACCTCTCACATGATCTGCTTCCTCTGTGTGTGTGTGCTGGACTCCTTCAGGCCGAGGCTTCACTCGCTTGTGAGCTAATTGCATTTTAATGATCTTCCTTTTATGCAAACTTGGGGCATAAATTTTGAGTTCAGGTCTAATGGCTCCTGGCAGGTGATCGTCCTCCCACCCACACACTGACAAACACAAGGAGGTGAGAGGTGCAGACAGCTGATGGCTCCGTCGGGCCGGGGTCGGAGGTCGGATCGTTATCCTGGCACGCTGCTGCAGGAGAACCCCCCCCCATTACACTATATAGTAAAGGTGTGTGTGTGTAATGTTGTGTCCTCTTGTCCTGTGTTGATACAGAATGACTCCTCGTCCTCAAACCTGTTCAGACACTGTTCACATGTCGACTGTTTCAGAGTCTGTGAAACAATCTTCAGAGCCAAGTTCAAAACATTTCAAAATAAAAGCTCTGTAATGCAGCTCAGTATAAAGCATTGCAGTAAACGTAGTGCTTTTACTTTGTATTCTGGATCTGGTGGAACAGGTTTTATAGCGGGTCCGTTTTGGCTCGCGGGCTGACCACTGCTGTAGTTCATCTGAGGACCTAGAAGAAGACGCGTTGTGGCCCCGCCCCCACTGACTGCTGGTTTCATACTGAAGAGTCCTGTCCAAGTTGTACCTGCTTCACTCCCTCAGGCCCAACAATACACATGACACACAAAGGGTTAGTGCGAGTTATACTGTAGCCAGCCACAAGGGGGCGATCAAGGGCATTTGGCTTCACTTGTGGGAGCTGTCGTCCACATTTAAATAAAGTCTACGGATTTAGTTCAGTACATAACTCAGCATTGTTTTACACCTATTTCCAAACAGGCTGATTTATAATCTGAACAAATTTAATACAAATATTCTTGATTAATTCTGTTGTTTGAATGAGGTGAAGGCTCACGAGGGATTTTCATCTTCTTGCTGAGATTCTTTAGTTTTTTTGTACTTGCTCTTTGCTGCGTCCTCTCCCTCTGTGTCCTGGAAGATAATTCCTGCATGAAGGATCAGTGAAGTGTCATCTGATCGTAAAGCCTGAGTATGTTCTGATTCCATCCATCGGCCCATCAGCATCCAGAGAGCAGCCGGGCTTTAGGGGAATCAACACAGCAACCTTCTCCCTCCCTGGAGGTCACGGCGGCTCCCTCCTGCACCAGCAGCCCCTTTGAGAAAGGTCAAAACGGCTTGAAGTGCAAAATGACTGAGGCAGAAGTGGATGAGGATGTAAAGAGAGCGGGGAGGCTGCGATTGTGCGACTCCTCTCTGAGCAAATGTAAAGTGGAGGGAGACGGCCGATGAATAATTTCAGGCCATTTTCAAAGTCAAAGCGAAGTCGGTCGTGTGGGGAGGAAACGCATCTATTGTGCCGGCCACTTCGGGCTGAGAGGCAGCGGTGGACGATAAACAAGTTAGTTTGGAAATTAATCAGAAAGGGAGAGAGTGAGCGAGAGAGCACTGCAGAGAGTGGAGGGCGAGAGGGAGGGAGAGAGGGAGGAGAGCGGACACGTCGTTAGATCCCTTAATGGGTTGTCTGCCGTGAGGTTCGGGCCAGCGTGGGCTCACGTGGCATTAGAGGGAAAATGGGTAATCAAAAGGTTTCCGAGGTGAGGTGCGAGTCCATTTCCTCTCTCACTCTCAGGCGCACAAGATGGATGGCGTTCAGAGGGAGGAGGACTCCGTGGGTCTGATGGAGAACAGCAGAGTGAACGGACAGATCTGTTCACAGAGCAGCGGAAACACAGACCTCCACAGGTCGGTTAACAAACTGCGGCAGAACTGAGGTTTTATACTTTTATATTATGAGTTACACCTGCTGCTTATGTAGAAAGGTTTTATGTAAAATGTTCATCTTTGATAGCGCAGAATTATAAAACATATATATTTATATAATTTCACCATTTTCTCCACTAACTTAATAATCTCAACGGTAAAAAGTAATATGTATATATAGTTTATTTGTTTTGATTTCACCAACTGTACGAAAAGTCTGTTTTATTTGTTAAATCTTAGTTTACAGTACAAATATATGATAACTGTATATTTAAATACATGATGGATGACAGGACAGATCCCAAAACATCTGGATCATGCAGAGGTTTACGTCTCACTCACTCAGGATGAGTTCATTAGATTTTGCTGGTGAAAGGTCAAAGGACAAATTCTGGGTCACAACTGAAGAATTAATGAGTTCAAGAAATTTCCCTCCAAAGTTTATTAAATGACTGTGAAGCCACGTTTAATAAGCCTCAGAGCGCGGGATGACGTCACACCTGAACGTCCTCTCAGGTCGCTCCTGTCACACTGATGTTCAAGGGATAACTCATTTAATTAGATGATGACAGCTCAGACTGACGCGTGATTGGTCGAAAGCGTGTATCAGTGCAACCTAGATCCCTCCTCGTTCACTACTGCACTCAGACTCCAGATGACATCATCAGCACAGTGTGGTCACGATGACACTCTGGATCGTGGATCAGATCAGAATCCGACCTCAAGCTGCTCAAAGTACTTTCATGTGGTCCAGCTCATTGAAATCTGCTGTGAACGGGGAAGTTCTGACGGAATGTGATATTTTAATCTTCTAATATACTTTCATCCAATGAGCAGCTACTGCACATTCAGGCAGTAAGACATATCTCACACACACACACACACACACACACACACACACACACACACACACACACACACACACACACACACAACATACAGCTGAACTCCCAGCTCCCTGTTACAGGAGTCGGACATCGCAGCTCCACACTCTGAAGTGCACAGAGCCCCCTCGGGGTTGTGGTGAAATTTGATTAAAAAGTTTGTTGGTAAATTAATTTAGACCAAACACAAGGGGCATGCTGATGCGGCTGTAGCCGTTAATTGGACTTGGCAGCGGGGCAAGTCCACTCGTCAGCATGGTGTGTGTGTGTGTGTGTGTGTGTGTGCTGTGTGTGTGTGTGTGTAGCTGTGTTCGTGTCGAGCAGGTCAATCAATGTCCCTTTAGACTGTGTGTATTATCACTGTGGACCTGAATGAAGTGGCAGGAAGAACATCCAGAGGAGCTGCAGCCAACACACACACACACACACACACACACACACACACACACACACACACACACACACACACACACACACACACACACACACACACACACACACACAGACAGACAGACAGACACTCATTCACACAAACACACTCATAACAAGTTATAGTAACAACAGGTACTTGTATACTGCCCTTGCACTGCAGTCTGCACATGTTCCTCACATGTTCCTCACGTGTTCCTCACATGTTCCTCACATGTTCCTCACATGTTCCTCACGTGTTCTGGAAGAACACAAATCTCTCAGGATGAAGAAGAGGAGCCGTACACGTAGAAGACGAAGACGTCAACTTGGAAACACGAGGAGGTTCCAGATCTTCTGGTGCTGAGGGCCGAGGCCGGTGTGGAGGAGCTGTGAACAACAACACTGATCTTTCCACAGCAGAGTTCAAGCTGCACTCGCTGCACTCGGACTGTTGGGTAATGAAAGATGCACTTTGCTGTGACATCCTGAACGAGGGGCAGGATAAAACCCTCTGGACTGACGGGCTAATGGCTGCTGACCCTGCAGATTCTCCCACACCTCGCCCCCCCCCGACTGGGCAACAGGCATTAGCTGCCTAATGAACTTGATGCTAATGAGGAGCAGCAGGAGCCAGACAGAGCTCAGGTGGTTTGGACTCGTGTGCATGAAGCTGAGTGACGGACTCACACAGGAACAAGAATCAATGGAACTTCTCTTCAGTTGTTTTCTTCAGCCTCTCAACATCACAGCACAAGTCCATTATTAATTACACAAGGTTCAATTAATCAGCGTCGCATGTTCGACACAAAAGACACAAACACTTGACAGCTCTGAAGAGCTAATCCCTGTTCAAGCACGGCTGAACTCTACGTGTCCTCGAGGTCCAGAGCGTCTGGGTGACGGAGAAAACTCAGCGACAACTCATTAACCTCCAGACTCAGGGCGGGTGCATGGAACAGGTTGAAATGTTAGTTAACACAACTTTACACTACTAAACACAACAGCTTCTTAAACTCCAATCACACTCATAAATATCAGTCCTATAAATGTGTCTGATTGATCGAGATCCGTACATTGTTATGTAACTGTCAAAAAATAAAATGAGTTCTTTCTTGGCTTTTTATGGGAAATCATTTAGTAGTTTTTGCGTAATTCTGCTGATAAACTAACAAACAAACAAACTAACTAACTAACTAACTAATAAACTAACAAACTAACTAACTAACTAACTAACTAACTAACTAACTAATAAACTAACTAACTAACTAACAGAGGTGAAAGCAGAAGCTGATATTATAAAAGATTATTAAAGAACACAGAAGTTTGTGTTTAAAGTCGACTTCACAATCGTTGAGATTCCAGATGTTTTGTTGACGATATGAAGTTACTGTTGTTTTGGATTATTTAGAATTTGTCTTTATTTATGTAAATATGTAATTTTTATATTTCATAATTAACTCATCCTCCTCATTGTGACCGTGGAGACACAGAGGGAGACGACACGTCACCAGTTATGAGTCATTTTAGAAGAAGGTCGTTTTAATGAGTTGAGTCAAAAAGTTAAAAACATTAACGTTCACCTCTCGTCTGAATTTTAACACAACGCAGCAAATGTTTCAACATCAGAAAAACTGTTGAACAAACTTTCAGCCCCAGAACCAAACTGCTGCGTCAACATCGACTCAGCAACAACATTTGGGACAATAGTTCTCTGCATTAGATCCGACCTGCTGTCGACCCTCAGGTTGATGAGAGCTCCTGAAACTTTCACAACTAGTCTCCCCTGTGCAGCTTGAGCCGCAGGTTTGATTCCTCACAGTGCTCTTGGGCCTAAACACCATCAGTCACGGTGTTTATCTCACTGTGAGGTGACGCTGGTCCAAGGTCAACACTCGGAATGCAGCGGCTCCTGCTTGACGTGGTTCTGTGGCCCTGAATGAAAAACTCTCCTGTGAATCAACTGTTTTACACTCGTGGACTCGGCTGACGTTCGATTCCCTTCACACATCTCAGCTACTCTATATCGAGCTCTTCTAAACTTAACCTTCACTCTGAGAGCGTCACGCTACGAGTCACTCTCACCCGTTCACAACAAGCTGCTCTCCTACGTTCCATTCACACACATGAAAACTGGAGCAGCTGGGGATCAAACCAGCGACGTTCTGTTTAGTGGACAACCCGCTCTACCTCATAAACCACAGCTCGAGTATTAACCTGTCATGACGTCACTCACTGGTTCCTGAGCTGCTGCTCTGAAGCCTCACTTTGACGTCTTGTTCAGCGCCATCTTGGTTTGTTGAAACCAGAAGTCACCATATTTGGAGGAGCAGGGGGCGGAGCCTGACAGAGAGCTAAAGGGCACGCCCACTTACACGTGCCACCTGCACCCATTGGACAGTGCTCGCTGTCAATCACACCGTGGTTTCCACACCCCCAATTCCTTATGGTCTATTTGACTCTAAATGGACCATAATCCAACATCATTAGTTTTATTATTATAATTATTATTAGTAGTAATAATAGTCGTAGTGGTGTGTGTGTGTGTGTGTGTGTGTGTGTGTGTGT
>NC_061483.1:891457-1038265 GCF_022539355.2 Hippoglossus stenolepis
CATCTTCACACGATAATTCTCCTCCTTATCTCCTGCCTCTTCGTTTGAGGCCTCGTCTTCGGCGTCTCCTCTTCTCGTCACATCCTCCTCTTCCTCCGCTGGCTTCTCCTCGCTCCAGTGCAAGCTGTTTATGTCGCCTGGCAGAGCAACAAAGTCGTTCAGCTGGACTGAGGTTTGGAGAAGAGGCTCAGGCCTCAGCAGCTAATCTGGTTAGCTGCAGCAGCAGGAGACAGGAGACAGAGGACGGACTGTGGACGTCTCTCCTGTCTCACGTACAGACGTTTGAGGCACAAACAGCTCTGCCCACACCAGGCCTGTTCTTCTGGTTGCATAGTAGCTACAGACTATACTCAGGTAAAAATAGATTCTGTATATTCAAACCTGCCCCTTCATACAGTGGAATTGATTTGCCACTAAATGGTTTTGCGACTGTGCAGAAAATGTAAAAGCTGCCGTGTTATGTTCCCTTCACATGAAAAGGAGAGAGAGTCACCACCTGTCGTTCCTCTCAGCTCCAACTCGTGTTTCAGGTTCGAATTTTCAAACATTTTCATCTACAGACAATTCTTCACCGTTTCAGACTCGCTGAGAAAAACTGTCTCAGCCTTGTTGCTGCAACAGAATAATTATTATAATGAAGCAACTGTTCGCTCCCTGTCCGAGAACCAAGCAGCAGCTGGGGCGGGTGGAGACCAAATAGAGACTGAAAGAAGTCCTCCACACGTCCTCATTATGTCCTCCACACGTCCTCCACACGTCCTCCACACGTCCTCATTATGTCCTCTACATGTCCTCCACACGTCCTCCACACGTCCTCATTATGTCCTCTACATGTCCTCCACACGTCCTCCACACGTCCTCATTATGTCCTCTACATGTCCTCCACACGTCCTGTGAACATGGAGCAGAGACGCTCAGGCCCGAGTTTATCTTTCTGTTGTTGCTGTCACACACAGTCTGATTGTGCTGCTGTGGTTTGATCAACACCAACATGAAGTTAGTTTCACTGATGAACTCAGTTTCTCACATTCAGACCAGAAGAGGCTCCAGGACGTGAAGTGTCCACGGATCAGGATCCAGGACGTGAAGTGTCCACGGATCAGGCTCCAGGACGTGAAGTGTCCACGGATCAGGCTCCAGGACGTGAAGTGTCCACGGATCAGGATCCAGGACGTGAAGTGTCCACGGATCAGGCTCCAGGACGTGAAGTGTCCACGGATCAGGATCCAGGACGTGAGCGTCGTTAAACTCCTCCTTCACGCTGCTGCAGCTTAACTACTGTTGTTAACAAACATCCGGAGCCGCAGAACATCAGAAAAACTGCAGAACGTGTGATTCACGGGACAGGATTCACGTCCTCTGTCCAATCAGCTGAGAGCAGGAAATCCAACACTCAATAAAGCTGCAGGAAACACGGTTCACCGTGCAGCGTCTTCCACATTCCACTAAGCTGCTGCAGGGACGTGAAGATTCAGTCTTCACACTGTGGAGAATTAATCCAACAGTATTTATTATTCATCCAGACTTCAGATTGACTTTTCTTACAGTCGTGTTATCTACAGAGAGGAAGCTGCTGCAAACAGTTCAGAGTCGTCACTGAGACAAACAGAGGAGGTGCAGAGGAGGTGCAGAGGAGGTGCAGAGGAGGTGCAGCCTGAGAGGAACAGGAAGTCCGATCCAAGCTCCAGAGTGAAGCTGACACAGTTTACCACAGAGACGTGACTGAGCAATACTTCACCCTCCTCCTCTTCATCCTCCTCCTCTTCATCCTCCTCCTCTTCACCCTCCTCCTCTTCATCCTCCTCCTCTTCATCCTCCTCCTCTTCATCCTCCTCCTCTTCATCCTCCTCCTCTTCACCCTCCTCCTCTTCATCCTCCTCTTCACCCCTCCTCCTCCTCTTCATCCTCCTCCTCTTCGTCCTCCTCTTCACCCTCCTCCTCTTCATCCTCCTCCTCTTCATCCTCCTCCTCTTCATCCTCCTCCTCTTCATCCTCCTCCTCTTCATCCTCCTCCTCTTCACCCTCCTCCTCTTCACCCTCCTCCTCTTCATCCTCCTCCTCTTCACCCTCCTCCTCTTCCTCCTCCTCTTCACCCTCCTCCTCTTCATCCTCCTCCTCTTCGTCCTCCTCCTCTTCATCCTCCTCCTCTTCATCCTCCTCCTCTTCATCCTCCTCCTCTTCCTCCTCCTCCTCTTCACCCTCCTCCTCTTCACCCTCCTCCTCTTCATCCTCCTCCTCTTCATCCTCCTCCTCGTCCTCCTCCTCTTCATCCTCCTCCTCTCCCCGTCTCAGCTTGGCCTCGGTCCCCCGGCCCCCGGACGGCAATAAGAACAGGATGAACAATGTGGGGGCCGGAGCACACCAATAACTGAAGGGGCGGGGGGGCTAAACGGGCTCCGTGACTCACTGAGTGTCGATAACCCCTCGAATCCACACACCCACACACGCACACACGCACAGACACACACACACACACACAGACACACACACACCTTCATGTCAGTGTTAAAGATGCAGCGATGCAGTGTCTGTTGTTCTGCACAATGAAACTGAACTTAATATGAGTATAAATACATATTAGTGTGTAGACATTGGGACGGTCCAGTTAATACACAGCATGTAAGATAAAATAATGTTTTATACTTTATGCTCAAGATCTCTAACTTGGTGTTTTGCTCTATGTGCAGCACTATGCATGTTCCATAAAGTTGTAACTGTCCACGCAGACAGTCTCACCTCATAGTTTCACCAGCAGTTGTGGACATACAGAGCAGTCCTGTGTCTCACATGAGAACTTGTCTTTCACTCTTCTGTCTCTTCTTGAACCTGTGCACCGTCCCTACTGCCACTGATTGGATGAAATCCACAGGAAACAGCGTGAGCCTGAGAGTTTGAGATCATAGCACGCCACCTACACCTGCTCCCATTGGACGGTACCAGCTGTCAATCACACTGTGGTATCCACCCCCCCCCAACACATCTGGTGCTTTATGGTCTGTTTGACTCTAAATGATCATAATTCACTAAATGAACATCAGCTGTTTGAAGAAGACTTGAAACCAGAGACTGAGACAGAAACTCCTGAGGAGAATGTGGAGTCTCAGACTTTGTCCCTCCGTTATGTTTCTGTACGAATCAGCCTGATGGGCCTCGACTGTGGAAATGTGTTTTAGTTTCATCACCAGGTGAACGTCAGGTGAGCTGAGCCTCCGTCACTGAACATCCAACTGCTGCAGCTCCACCTTTGGTTTGAGCACATGGTGAAAAGCAAGAGGTTCAGCTGCTGTTCACTGGTTCATCTGCAGCAGGTGTCGTACAACTACACCCTGTTCTCTTCACATAAACTAAAACATCGTAGTGTGCGATCTGAACACATGCACGTTGTGTGCGATGTGATCACACGTTGTGTACTCACCGCTGGAGCAGTCCAGTCCTCCCCAGCCCGGCTCACACTGGCAGGTGTCAGGAGAGACGCAGCGTCCGTGGGCACATTCGTCGGTGCAGAGCGCTGCAGGAGAAACAACTCATCTTAATATCCCAGCACACAGAGTTAGTCACCACTGGTTGTAATGTAGTTTAACAAGCTTGGTGCTAATGTTGTTGGATTTTGTATGTTTTTATATATATATATGCTTTTCATTTTATATTGTTATTATTTAGTTTTTGAGTATTTAATTTCTTTAAAGAACAAAGTGTTCACAGACAGAACAAGACCAGACACGATGGATGGATGGATGATTTGATGGATGGATGAGAAACTTGATGGATGGATGAGTAACTTGATGGATGGATGTATAAACTGATGGATGGATGAGTAAATTGATGGATGGATGAGAAACTTGATGGATGGATGATTTGATGGATGGATGAGTAACTTGATGGATGGATGAGAAACTTGATGGATGGATGGTTTGATGATGGATCGATGGATGATGATTTGATGGATGGTAACTGATGATGGATTTTGATGGATGGATGAGTAACTTGATGGATGGATGATTTGATGGATGGATGTATAAACTGATGGATAATTGATTGATGAGCAGAAGTTCCGAGGAGGACCATGAAAGGATGGACCAGCCTCTGTCTGCTCGGCTGCTCAGTGTGAGATCTTTGAGTCGGAGGTGCTTCCTCCTCTGTTATGATGCAATGACATAATAATTGAAAGTGAAAAAGTCAAGTTTATATTATTAAAGTTATTTCTGATGTGCCACCAGGTTAAACTTTTATGTTGTGTTCCTCTTTGAAGTCAGTGGGAGTGACGTTTTAAACCCTAAACGTATTTATTACTGTGTCTCAGCCTCTTTGTTTTTCCTCTCTCTCTCTTTACGTCTCGTCCTTCGCTCCTCTTCCCTCGCTCCTTCTCGCCGCCACCTCTGAACTCTCGGCTAATCGCTGCCCGGGATAATGACAGTGTGAGAAACGGCAGCCGTGGAAACGCGGCATCGTTTATTAGGTTGTGATGGAGTCGTTTGTTTGGAACCTGCAGATAGTGTTTGACAGGTCTCCACTGTAAGGTCGTGTCATAATGAAATATTACAGCCGCTGCAGAAGCTTAAGGTGAAAATGAAGATGTCAGAGCTGCGTTATCTGTTGTCTGTACGAGGCAGATAATGGAGCCTATCAGGACGCCGGCTCGGGGCATCTCAGCGTATCTGAACCCCAGTGGATTTTTCTAAGGTTGGTGAATAAATAAATATTAACAGCAGGTCACAGTTTGTGTCTCGATGGATTCACCTCACTGGAATATGAAATTGTCAAACCACAAACAACTGAAGCGATGGAAGCAGCGACTCTCTGAAGCGTTAAACTGACGACAGGTCACCGGGTTAAAACCTGCGAACACAAACTCCTTTATTTTACTATTCTCATTTTAAAATCTGTCGACTCAAAGACCTTTTGTTCTGAGTCCAGAGCTTTTTATTTAACTTCTACTAAAGAAAAACATCATGATGGATTTTCAGTTCTCAGAGAAAATAAAGAGAGAAATGAAAGTTCAGCCCTGCGTCGCGTCTGCAGGTTTTTCATATGACACCACAGCTGTGTCTCAATTCAGGTTTGATCCTCAGACGACGTCTACGCAGCCGACATCAGCTGCCTCCTCCAGCGGCTGCATCGACGCTGACGTCGCCTAGCAACAAAGCTACAAACAAAAACCTTCTTTGGTGATTAAAAACCTTGAATAGAAGTTTTTTAACAAGTGAACCGTCAGTTGTTTGCTTGAGTTCTTACATTTAAAAATAAATTCTTCTGTGGTTAAAATATGACGGCTGATAATCAAAACTGAGAAACCGTTTTTCACTCCAGGAACCACAGTGTTGAGTTTTATTTCTGTGAGGACACAGAAACGTCTTCTTCGACTATAATCAGGACACAAACAGTCCAACAGCTCATAAATAAAAAACTGTAATTTAACCAGACTCACTAAAAACATTAAACTGTTTAATGGAGAGAAAATCAAAGTCAAAGTGTCTTTATCCGACTTGTTAAAGGAACTTTATCACACATCAGCTCCGAGTCCTTTTATGAGCATCACTTGAATCATACATCAGGTTGGGGCTGTGCGTGGAGGAGACGGGCTGACAGCTCGGAGACTTACGCTCCTCCGTCACACAGATGCCATGTTTGTGCAACTGAATCCTCTCGTAACACAAACAGGTGGCCTGAGCCTGACGTGCATAAATATGTGCAAAGGCACAAATGAAGATCACATAAATGAAGGAAAGGCTCCCTGTAGATCCACCGTGTGCATGAGGGGAGTCTGAGGCACACGAGCAGCGCAGCAGCAGATCTGTTCAGGAAGGGTGGAGGTTTGAAAGGTGCAGAGACGTATGTGAGCAGCAGTGAAGGTGGAGGCCGTCCTCAGCGAAGCTTTATGGGTTTTATGGTGTTTTAGCCACTGAAGGGTCGTGCTGTCTAAATTTATAGTGGCAGCGCGTTAACGTTTTACAGCTTTTTCTTCCCCTCACACATTAGGACAAGAATCCTCGCAGCCACAAACACTTGGCAGTGCACTCTGGGTAAAGATTTATACTCGCGGAGAGGAGACGGAGGTGGAGTTTCCGCCTGTTAAACAGAAAACAGCACATTTACTCTCGAAGACGACTCTATGAGCTGAAACGTCTGTTTACTGTCTGTGAGGAGATATAAGAGATCAGAGGTTTTCTACATCAGAAACTCTTGAATATTACAAATATTAACGAATAATTTTGTTCTGTGACTTTCTCAAAAGCAACGTTCATACATGGCATTCAAATGAAAATGCTCCAAAGAATCTGCATTGAGACACGATACTTAAATACGTCTCTTCTTGACAACAGAAATAAACAACACAAGCAGTTTGTGTGTCCTTCAGTGACGCTGCTGACAAACACAAGCAGATGAAAACATGAGCTCCTCTGCAGACGTCACTGGGAAACATTCAAATCACTTTAAACATCCATCAGCCCAGTTCTGCTGATCTGAAGTCAGGAGGCAGGAAGTCGAGCAGAGAAAGGTTGAGCTCGTCCTGTGAGATCCTGAGTTGTCCTGAATCTTCCTCAAGGCCTAAACCGATCGAATGGATCAGAATCCAACACCACCTCAGCTGAACTCTACCTCCGGCTAACTGAGCATCTCTGAGGCGGAGCTCACCTGGACCAGGAAACTCATTTCATTCCCTTCAATCCGTGATCTCTTTCTTTCGGTCACTTCCCAAAGCTCATGGACGAAGGACGACTGGTGAATCAAGAACTTCCAGTCCAGTGCCCCCCCCTGCTCAGTGATCCTCTGACATCATGATGACATCAGAATAAGTTCATGAGGAACATTTCCAGACTTCAGGTCTGAAAAAGGTTTATTGAAAAATCAAAAAGACATTCCACTTTGAGTTTTGCTGCAAGCTTAATCACTTGATCTATAACTGCTCTGGTAGAAGACATTTAAACTGCAGGTTTAACTTTTTGTTTTTGAAACAACCCACAAGCTCCTTGTTTTGCTTCTTCACTGAGGATTAGGTGGAGAAACGTGTGTAGAAAGAGAACACAGTGAAACTTGGACAGGGAACGTATGGAGCTTCCTGCAGTCGTTAAAAAGAATAAAGCCAGAAGATACACTTCTTCATAAACGTCTGGTCGGGACCTTTGTGTCCAGCAGAGAAAGAGAAAGAGATAAAACGCAGGCTCAGATTTTAATAAGAGCCAAAGACACGTGCTCTTGTAATCCTGAAGGAGAGTTGATAAATCATTTAACAGGAGCTTAATCCTTTCATCCTGCGGATTGGAGCAGAAACGCTACAAGGAGGATTACATCAGCACCGGGTGCAGCGAGATTAATAGATATCAAATTAAATAATCACTACCTAATTCCAGCTATTGTCTCAGCATGCTGAAGTAGTCTTTAGTGCCCTTCAAGCTCCTGATGAGCTGCTGCTGGAAGAGCGAGAGCAGACGGAAGAGCGAGGACATGGAAGAGCAAGAGCCGTAGAGCGAGGGCCGACGGAAGAGCTAGAGCTGAAGAGTGAGAGCTGACGGAAGAGCGAGGACACGGAAGAGCAAGAGCTGACGGAAGAGCGAGCAGAAGCCAGAGCTAGGGCTGAAGAGCGAGCCAGCGGAAGAGCTAGGGCTGAAGAGCGAGAGCTAGCGGAAGAGCGAGACCGACGGAAGAGCTAGGGCTGAAGAGCGAGAGCCGACGGAAGAGCTAGAGCTGAAGAGCGAGAGCTGACGGAAGAGCGAGAGCCGGACGGAAGAGCTAGGGCTGAAGAGCGAGAGCCGACGGAAGAGCTAGAGGCTGAAGAGCGAGAGCTGACGGAAGAGCGAGAGCTGAAGAGCGAGAGCAGTGAAAAGCTGTGAGAACAAATGTCAGTGGAACAACGACTTTAATCAGAGAATGAGGCAGTTTAAATGATCTATGATCTAAATACAGATATCTGTGAAATAAACAGATACATGTTATGTTAAAATATAGGCTCAACTGATTTAATGTGCTTTTTGTCTTATAGCACATGATAAAAGACCCCCCCCCCCCTGTAGCTTCCATCAGATTTGCAGTGGAGCAGTAATGAGTGGCAGAGGGAGCTGAGGGGTTAAAGGTCGAGGCGGCTTGATGGCTGACGAGGTCGCAGACGGCCGAGCGGCTCAGGATCCACAGGCAGATGAGCGACGCACACAGCATCCACGATCCAGGGGAGGAAAAAAGTGAGGCATGGAAAATGAAAAATGAAGACGAGTGGAGGAGAAATCGTTGTGACAAGAGAAAACGTCCTGAGGCAGAGACGAACAGAAAAAGGATTCAACCCTCAGCGAGACACGAGCAGACGATCAATACAGGGTGTTTACCTCCAGTTTAAAGAAGCGGCAAACATGTTCTACAGGTTGAACATGGAAAGAATACCGATGAGCAGGAAATGAAAAATGGAGCCTGTGATATAACAGGAGACAGAGAGAGGGAAGCCCTCTGATCTGATTAGCAGCCTCCCTCCGCTCGCGCTCGCTCTGCAGGACAGGAAACCTTTTATTTATCTCAAGCTGTGCGTATCACACAACAAAGGACCCGTCCGAGGCCGTTAGCCTGAGCGGAGCAGGCGTCGCCGTTTGCCTCCAGCGCTCAAACTACTGTGTGTCGCACAATGGAGTTTGTCTCCGCCCCCCGGGGGAACTTAATAAAGTTGTTTACAAGCAGATGTTGAATAAAGACGCACAATACACACCCTCTTTACCCTCCGCACCCCCGAGGAAAACCCATTCACCTCCTGCGTCCAATAAGAAAAGGCAACGCGGCCCTATAGAATTTACCATCTAGAGTGGATAATTGATTTCTCTCGCTGCATCGAGGAGAGAATCGGTTCCAGACAAACACGGAGCAGGGAGAGAGTTTTCTCTCATGTGATAAGATTCTGTTCCCGACAGGTTTAACTCTTTAACATCTTCACGTGTTAGTTCGCAGGTCGACGGACTGAGTCACTGTCAATGCTTTCAAAAGGATTGTCCTCTGAGGAACGTTCACACTAATAACTTGTTTTATGACAAATACAATCTCAGTCCACACGAGCATTTCAGCTCCGTATCAGAAACTAGGGCATCACTCAGTAGAGCTCAGACCTGCACCAATGACCAACCACATTTCAATTCACTAGAATCAGATTTTTATTTGGATCTGCACCAATTTACAAATTAATGTCAGTCCTCTAAATATGTCCAGGATTTTTATCAAGATCCAGGAAATGTTCTCTGAGAAAACAGTGAGGATGTTGAAGGTGAAAGAAACCTCTTGATATATCCACACAAAGATTGAATTTCTTCCTGGACACGTAACTTGTTGAAAGATTGTGTTGTGCATGAGGGAAGAACTCATTAAAGATCTGAATAAATGGACTAAACCATGGAGGTAGTTTCTCTGCAGCGTTTCCCACAGACTTCATTCAACCTGTGGCTGCAGCAGGCGTGCACGTGCACGGACGACGCTCTCACGTGCAACAGATTCTGAGGGACAAGCACAAAGACTGAAGAACGAAAGGGAGAAAGAACTGAATTGATGCCCCAACTGCAACTGAGAGTATGACAGGAGAATTGGTCCAGTGATCCAATCAGAGCAGGCGGTTGACATTAGAGCCCGCCTACTGCTGCATTAAGGAACAGGCTACACAGCACGTACTTTTATTACTTTAAGTATAAGTACTTATTTCGATTCAGAAGTCTGAGGACGTCCTCCACCACTGGAGCTGAGAGATAAATGTACAGTTTAATAAACACGTCTGTGTCAAACATCTGTTCTCTCATCTGTTCAGTCCGACACTTTTATTTTCTTTCACTGGAAAATCACCAAGAGCTTCAAACTAAAATATATTGGACTGAGAAATTATGTTTTTTAACGTCTCACTGAATAAACTCTGCAGCCAAAGATCCGTCAGGAAATAAATCTCAACACGAGAGATTCTGCTCCTCTGGTGTGAAACTATCACAGAGACACTTTCTTTCAAAGGAAGATGAAAGCACAACAACACAGAGAGAAGGCGTGAGATGGACGCTCATCTTCACACTGCAGATTTCTGAAATTAGCAGAAGTTCGATCTGAGGCCGTGTTCGGGATCTTCTTCTACTTTTTGCCGTCTGTGTTCGTCGGGTTTTCAGCTCTTTGGTCAAAGTTTGAGCTGAAATGCATCGACTTTGTAACAGAGACGGATTGATCGGACTTTTAACGTCTCCAGCAGCAGATATAGATAACTGCCTGGTGCGAGTGAAAAGATAACGACAGAGATCGAATCACTGCTGCACACGAGATGCTCTGCAATTTTAACCAGCCTGGAAACTCTGTGTGTCAACAGGAAAAGGTTTGAAAATAACAATGCAGATGACAGGAAAATGAATGTTTTGATGCACAGTGAACACACGAGGACAAAGAGGACAGGAGGAAAGGTCCGTGCCGAGGACACAAGGCTGTGATCCAACCCAACATGTGTTTACTTTTATAAAAACACAGAAACGAGACCAGAGATAAAAGTGTCATTTTTCTTCAGTCGGGAAGAGAAGTCGATTATCTGGTTTTCATATCATCGTCAGATCGGATCGTTGATGCTGTTTGTACAGTTTCTTCAATCAGCTCAAAAATCAAATTAACTAAACTGACTGTAAAACAAAGTGGTCGTAAAATTCATCTAGAGAAAGAAAGAGTCTGAATCCGATTCAGGTGGTTTCCTCTCTGAGAGTCTGAAGCTTCATGTTGGTTCCATGTTGCATCTGATCTGTGAGTTCTGGTTTCTCGTTGTAATTTAGGGACGAAAGAATTTAGTCAGACAAACGTCCGTCCTGTCGTCACCACCTACGTGGGCGGAGTTCTACCTGTACTGGACTCTGATTGGCTTATATATATATATATATATGTATAAAATGAAATGTTTCGCTTCATTCATCCAAACTGGAAAGTTGTTCAAACTTACGAACACACAGGTCTCCGCTCTCAAAGAAACCTGGGCAGCACTGAGAGCGTCGTCTGTACATGGTCCTCACACCTCGTCTGTAGGCCGTCTTATAGCTGATCCTGCACACGCACACGCACACACACCACACACACACACACACACACACACACACACACACACACACACACACACACACAGTGAGAAAACAGCATTTTGACCATTTGTTAAAGTAAAGGTCCAGAGTGAAGGATTCAGGATGAACCTAAGACTCATCGAGTTCTCGATCCTTCAAACTGGTCCTTGGACCAACTTTCACCCACAGACTGTAAATAAAGACGGACGCCATGACGGCCCCCGAAAGTAAAGCCAAAGCCTTTTGATCGCCCCCTGGTGGCTGGCTGCAGTATAGGTTATCAAGTTGCCTCCTCCATGTTAGCAGATGGGACCAAACTAAAACTCAAAGTAGATAAATAAATGTTTGTAAAGATGTTTCTGTCGTTTCAGGTCGTTCTCATCTCACTGATGTTTGTTCAAGTGTTTCTGATCAGTTTGGGTTGAATCAGTTATTTGATGATGTAACAACAGCCTGAGATCATGATTGACAGCTGACACTGCACAAACTCCAAATGACGTCATTGTCACAAGATGGCGGCGTCTTATCGTGGATATTTGGCTTCATTTCTTGAATGCGTTGTTATTTACAGTCAAAGGCTTACTGAGGATTTTTTTAGGAACAAAATAAACTCAACTCTATGTCATTGATTTACACATCAGCAGACACATTTACACATCAGAAAGTGTATTTTACCTGAATAAACTGACAATGTAAGAACACACCACTCCACACGTTTGTTCACGCCGCCCCGCCCCTAGAAGACGAGCACCACTTATGTTTAAGATGGTTTCTCCCACTCATTCAAGGACGCCGATGTTTTCTGACATTTCAGTTTAAGATCAATGACTCAGCTCTTAGCTGGAGGAGCTAAACTGGTGGCTATAAAGCTTAATGGGGTCATTAAAGCCGATACGCCGACAGTCGCTCATCAAAATGACCACATCAGGCCGAGCTGCCGGAGTTAGGGAGGAGACACCAGAGGCCTCCGATCATCAGCTGCACAGACACGGTCTCTATCTACACCAGGGAATTCAAATGATAAAACTGGATCAGGTTCACAGTTTTATAATGTTCTATTTATATGATCATCAAACTCAAGATTCCTTTACTCCAAGAACCATCATTTAATATTCATGAGCAGAACATATTGTAATAATAATAATCATTTTTGGTCATTTTGGTTTAAAGGAGATTCACACTCATCCCCCTAAAAATCACCTTCTGAGCAACGACCAAGAATCAAAGGCAGATTTCAAACAACACAAGCATGGTTCTCTTTTCACTTTCTGCATAACAAGAAAACATATAAAGTTGAATTTGTAACCTGATCATTTCCAGTTGTCCTGCTTCATGACATCAAAACCTCATTCAGTTTGACATTGTGAAACCTAATCTGTGTGTGTGTGATTCTATTTGGTTGTTAACTTGTGATTTTCAGCTGCAGTGCTGTGACGCAGACGAGTTCTGAGGAGGAGCAGAGTTTGCCTGTTTCCATCCTGTGCTGAAGGTAACCTCTTACCTGTGCCTGGTGCATTTGAACCAGTTGAGGATGTCGGTGCAGCGGGTGTAGTAGACCTGGTCGAAGGGGTGAGCGTAGGACTCCTGCACGGTCACAGCGTAGCTACAGGGACAGACACACACAACAAGTCACTTTCTAATCATTTGTTTCTCAGCAAATAAAGAACCATTAAGTGATTTTACTCTCCAGCCTTTGGAGGAAAACGCTGGTGGAGAAGGACGGAATATTTCTAAAAGGTAAACTTTTCTCACAAAGACACCAAATCGATAGCGTTTACTTTTAAAAACTAATCATCAGGATGAGAAGGATCGATCGCAGGATGTAAAGCTGGGACACGACGCACGGATCAATTCTCTCTGAGCTGATTTTATTTCCATACGAACTTTCAGGATTTTCAAAAGTCATGAGACGACTCAACCTCTGAATTCTGTATTTGTGCTGATTTGATTCTCCTGTCACAATACGTGTGTGTGTGTGTGTGTGTGTGTGTGTGTGTGTGTGTGTGTGTGTGTGTTTACTGAACACACTCTAACCTTTAGAGAAGTGAAAACTCTAATAATCATCACAGATAGAAATACATATCCAGTGATTACACAGAGAGCATCGATCACAGCACCTCAGAGGAAACGACGCTGTGCTTCTACTCAGCGTCGAGTGCTGCGGCCAATCAAGCAGTCACGTCAGCGCGGCTCTGGATTTACAGCCGCAGAATGTCCCCTCAGGAGTAAAACCCTTTTCACTTTTGATTATTGGCAACCCCTCAGTCTTGATTTGCGACGGGGACTCCATTAGTTCACCGCAGAGTTTGAGCTGAGTTATTTCAGGTTGAACACCAGAGAGGAGACGGGAACTGACCTCTCCCAGTGGCTGCACACGTTGGGGTCGTCCGGGTTGAGGGCCGCCGCCGCAGAGATGAAGCCGAACAGGTTGAGCCACAGCAGCGCCCGAGGGGAGACGCCGCCGGGCGCCATCGTCCTCCTCACTACGACCTGCAGGGAGGCAGAGAGGCGGTGAGGAACAGGATCTGAGGCTCTGGGGATGTGTTCATGACTCAGAGAAGAAAGACGACAAGTCAAAGAAAAACCTGATGAGGTTTAAAGAACGAAACATGAAACTGAAAAACATGAAGGAAACAATCTGACACCATCACAGGCCGAGGTAGAAAGCACATTTACTGGAGGGGGGGTGCTTTATACTGTGTTATACATTTTCTGCACAGCTGCATCTACCTTTATGACAGAGATTTTTATTTTTTATACACATGATACGTTTATATAGAATAAATCAGTGGTTTCCAATATTTGTTTTTTTTTTAGCTGATATAAGAAACTTTATTGATCCACGCTTTCCAGCAGATATATAGAGGAAGACAAAAGATCAAGTGAAAGCACAAAATTAAATATAAATAGGCAATAAAATAAGATAACATGTAAAAAAAATATAGATATGTACATAATATGCACATAAATATTTCAAATGTTCAGGTTTCTATAAAAACGTATTATATTTCTTAACTACAACTTGTTATATTTCAATACATTTAAAATAAAAAAAAGGTAAATTCTCAAATAATTCACAAAAATAATAAGAGAAATGAATTTGATGAATTTCCTCTTTCATTGGATATTTAGCAGCAGAGACGGGGACACGTGCTCAGGTTGTGCACGTGAATCGGTGTGAAGGTAAATGTCTGTTGCTGGTAATCACCCAGCAGCAGCAGGTGAAGATCAGTGTGAACATGTGCAGGGAGGAGAGGAGAGGGATGAATGTGCGTCACAGCAGAGGCCCGGAGTCGATCATTGATAAAAACACATCAGAAGCAGTGGAACTAAAGAGAAACTGATACGAGCAGTAATTAGAACATCAGCAGGTTGAGTCACCGGCAGAGGACAAATAACACAAAAGCAACAGGGACACGAAAACACCCCGGCTGTAAATATGGAGATTTCTTCATATGTGAACGACCTGGGATGAAAGGAGCTCGGGGGATCCTGTGTTATTTTCTGTGCGGCTGAATGGCCGTCAGGACCACGTTGAAATCCCATGAACCTTATGCTAAATAAAACAGCAAGGCAGCGATGTGTTGCTGGGAATCAGGAAACTCTGCGAGCAACGACTCAATGTGTTCCTGACACAACCAATCTCATCCCCACAGAAATCACCCGCTGCTTTACATAAACATTAACCACAACAACACAGCCTGAAGCCGAGCTGTCAGCTCTTTGCTCAAAAGGACCAAACTGCTGAATCTCAGCTGCAAAATCTCCACGGCTGCGGCGCGAGGGGAGAATTTAAGGCGACGCAGGTGGAGGGTTCTGGCAGAATTACCACGCAGAGCTGTTTCAGCCTGATTTCCAAACAGCCCGGTGTCTCCACTGAGGAGATGTTTGCAGCCTGGATGTTTCAGGGCTGTGGGACTGGCAGTGACAGAAGACTCAACAGAGAAGCTGTTCTTCACGACACACTGACATCCCTGCAGGATCACGGGGATGATGAATAAACCCCCGAGTGACAGAGGAGCCAGACTCTCCCTCCCACACCGTCCCGTAAAGGAACGACACGATGCCGGTGGACGACCGGTGGCATGTTCTCATTAGCTGTAGTACGAGGAGCCTGGAGCAGACGGACAGGCTGAAGCTTGTTGTTTCTCTCCGTCTGCTGTGTGGAGGCTGCTCATGACTCAGCCGAGGCACAGAATCAGCCTCCGTCCGATCATACGTTTGACAGAAACAACTCCTAAAAGTCAAAATGAGGATAAATTCACAGGAAAGTGATAAAGTGGCAGATTCAGGGGTCAAGTTTGCTCAAGTTTCAAATGTAGTTGTCAATGAAATACTGTTAATTTAATATCACAGTTTATCTATTTATTTTAGAAAATGTCATCTTAAATTTCAAGATGTAGAAATGTTGGATTTAATAAATTCTAAGAACAAATTAAATGAAGATCCACGAGGAAAATATCCAATAAGGAGCAATATGAGATTCTGTCTTCAATATGAAACGAGTTTGGCTGCAGGATCGTTATTTGTTTTATTTAATCATGTTTACTGTTCAACTGTAAAATATCAAGTTTCAATTCCATTTTTTGTCATTCGGGTTTAAATATATATTTTATATTTGACCCATAATATTGGTATTGGCCCCAAAATCCAATATTGATTGAGCTCTTGTGCTTTTCTATATTTCATAAATATTATTGGAAGAATTCAGGCACCAGAAATGTTAAAAAACACAAAGTGCAGTTTTACCTCCAGCAGAAAGAAGCTGGACGAGTTTCAATCTGTCGTCAAACAGATCAGAAGAGAGAAACGAGGAAGGTGCAGCTGGACGTCAGGAGACCTGTTCAAAACAGAGAGGAGGAACATATATGATATACACATATAACATATACATGTAAACATCGTATACACATATAACATATACATGTAAGCCTGTGTTAAAACAGGGGATGAATATATATAACTAAACTAAATGAAGAGGGAGAGTTCTTTATTTCTCACTGACGTGTGAAATAAAGAGTAAATCCCATCTTTGATCCAGTGAGTAACATGGAGCCGTGTTTCATGGCAGATACTTTAGTTTTCTGCAACGTCTTCATCATCACATTTTACTTCGATGCTCCTGAGGACACAAAAAGTGAAGAATCACCTTCTTCACATTAATTCACTTTCAGCACAAACAGGTGGAAGCTTCCATCTGATTTTCCTCAGGATTAAACCGGGAGATAATTCATCAAACATTCACTTTTACCTGAGCTCTGCCATATTTTATCAGTGCACTTCAGGAAAAGTAAAAACAGAACAGAATCTATAATGTGTGCACGTGACGTGCGGCCACACAGCTTCCGTGCACGTGCAGGCTGTGCTCAGCTGATGCCGTTTCTCATGAGCAGCGACTCAAAGCGACAGTGGATCAATAAAAACACAGTTGTTGTTAGTCAAACAATATTTAATCTGATGAACGTTGTGCAGAGAGAAGCTGAGGTTCCACAGAGGATGGGATGTATTAGAGAACGACTCAGCAGGAACCATCAGATCAGTTTATCTTTCACTGCTTCGGACGAAGATCACAGGAAGCTGGAATTCACAGGAGGAAACATCCCAAAGAGAAACTACAACGTCCCAAAGAGAAACTACAACGTCCCAAAGAGAAACTACAACGTCCCAAAGAGAAACTACAACGTCCCAAAGAGAAACTACAACGTCCCAAAGAGAAACTACAACGTCCCAAAGAGAAACTACGCTGCTGATCACAAGGACACCAACACTCAACCGGTTTCCAAAGGAATTTCCCAAACGCCGCGGAAATAAGAAAATGCAACTAACTAACTTACTGTGACTGTTTCTTTCTTCTCAGGTCTCTTCATCTCTTCACCTCTTCATCTCAATGAGACTGATTCAGTAAAGAAACTAAATAAATACAAAATATTAAATATGGCATTTATCGGTCATGCCTGAACTTTTCCCCTCTGCTCGTAAACACAGTGTTTTTTCCTACTGCCTTTTCGTCTGGTTGCCACCTGAGGAGTTGATATCTGTAACTGTCTCTGTGTTTATTTAACAAAGTTCTGAACAGATTAGCATCTCACTCGAGATCAGGGACACGAGTCCAGGATGAATTCACTCACTGTGGGTGTGGATCCAGTCAAAAGAAAATCCTTTAAACCACTTTACCGACAACGGGAGCAAAGTAAAAATATCTGACCTTTGTGTTTCACATGATCAGACCTTTTGTTTCTCTAGTCTAAGCTTGAGACGGACGTGTGGGACGTTCGGCCTCGGGGACGTTTAACTGAAGAATAAGAAGAATTCATGTCACTGCTCAGAATCCATCTGAGGTTTCTCCATTAGTAAGTGAGAGCGTATACATCTGTGCTGTGTGATGCTGTGCGAGAGCAGAGATGTAATTACTGTGTCATTCACACCAGATAAATAACAGCCTGCTTCTTTTCAGGTTTAATTAATGTACCGTCATTGTTGTGGTGAGTTATCAGAGCGCTGCACTGTTTATTTTATTCAGAAAGCTCAGAATCACAAATCACTCTGAGCCGGTGTGTGACAGCTTCTAGAGAACGTGATTCTAGATATGGAACTTTAATCAAATAAATGTAGAAACTTCAGGAGGAGACAGGGATTCAGCTGCTGAGACACAAACATGCAACAGATATCTGGGATGAAACTACGAGTACAAAGGAAACTTAAAGGAAGAAGGAGAAATACTACATGAGGAACGTCCATCCTGTCCTACGTGTGGTGTTCGATGGTGAATATCAGAAGTTCAGTCTGTCTCTGTGGGAAAATGAAGAATGTGCATCTTGTTCTGTTTTCATTTTCCTAAACAACAGAATCCTCGATGTGTATGTGTACAGTGTATTTAACTTTAGGTCATGAAGTCATAAAGAAGCTGCTGCAGCAGAGAGCCGGTGATTCAATGCACCGCGCGGGGACCACGACAGGTGCATGCTGGGTATTGATGAACACTGAGTCCACTCGTTCACGAGCTCCTGCTCCACAATGAGGATGAAGGGTATAAAATATACAAACTTTCAGACACCACTGATTGGTGAGTGGTTCAGACACATGAATGTTAAACTACTGACAGAAGGTCAGAGAAATCACATGTTTGGGTTTTTTCAGTTTCACATTCGCTCGGGGGGGTGAATCCTCCAGAAGCTCCTGCTGACATCATCCAGAGTTTTGTGGTTGGCAGGAGAAACTCCAGAGAAACTCCAGAGAAAGTCCAGAGAAAGTCCAGAGCGACTCAGACATTTGAGTTTCAGCCTCTCCAGAACATTTGAGAAGATAATCTGGAGCTGAGCACACGTCTGACAGCAGCTGTGACAAGAACAAGTAGAGAACCTAGAACA
Source organism: Hippoglossus stenolepis (assembly GCF_022539355.2). Taxonomy (NCBI): domain Eukaryota; kingdom Metazoa; phylum Chordata; class Actinopteri; order Pleuronectiformes; family Pleuronectidae; genus Hippoglossus; species Hippoglossus stenolepis. The sequence continues at coordinate 909,852 of NC_061483.1, forward strand.
AAGACTTTCTGCAGCACAGGATTCTCTGAGCGACTCGCAGATCTGATCAGGGGAGAACAGCAACAACTACTGGGTTGCCTAGCAACATACCAGTCTCTATATCTCACCTCATTCTGCTGTAATTATTCTTCTATAGAAGCTATTTGATTTATGTTGCTGTGCACAGGGTCTATGGACACCTGCTGTGATGTGACTTTTAAATACCAGTCAGTTGTCTGAACGGCCTGACTGGGATTCATCAGCTGTGGTTCTCAGCAGGGAACTGGGCAGAGTGAATGACCATTAGCTCAGAACGTTTTAATCTTCCTGGTACGGTCATTTTACGTATATAAAATAATAAAAACTATGTCTTTTATCTCGTGTGCCATCATCATTGTGAACTCCACAGCACAGAGACTGTATTTAAGGTTTGAACTGGTTTTAAACCGTCTTAGTTCTGTGACTGTTGACCTCATCACCAAACTGCACTGAAACTGTTTCAACTGATTTTGAAACGTTTTTTTATAGTGATTTTTATTTATTTTAGTTTAATGTATTGTCTGATTTCATCTGTTTGTCAGATTTTCTGTTGTACTGGTGAGTCGAAGGCTATTTCCCACCCTCGGTGAACAATAAAGTTCTACTCTTCATTCACTCATATTCATACATGTCGGCCTCACAGCACATTTACTTTAATAAAATGTTTTTTTATCATGTTTTATCGTTATAACATTTAACCTCCTGTCCTTCTTAAATTTGTACTTTAGTTATGTTTCCATTTGTTTGACTGTGAAACCACTGAACCATTGACCCTTTTGTTTTTTGAGGGGTGGAGCCGACCTGGGAAAACAGAGACTTCATTTAACAGTGAGATCTTGGGGGATCATCCTTCTAGTTTTATTAGTTTTAATCGTAATAATGTTTATTCTACTTCAGTATAATGTACTCTAAGTAGCAGGACTTTTACTTGAGTATGATTTTTCCAACATATGCAAATATGATAAATCAGAATTAGACGCAGTTAGAAGACACAAAGTCACGTTAATTCGATTTTACGTGAATCTTGTTTTTATCTTGTCTACAGAAGACTTATGAAAACCATATTAGATCTATAAAAGATTAAGCTTTCACCAGGCAGCCTGATATTTCTGCTGTAGACGACTGAACTATGATTCTTATTTTCTTTTATTTGTCAGATCTCCGTCTCGTTTCTGAACCTTTCAGTTTGGATGATGTCCATTTTGTCTGCTCTTTAATCCAGATGTTACAAGTGGAACCAGTCTAATGATGAAGACAGTGATCAACCTGATGATCGACCTTCCTGAACATGCTCTGTGGAGCCGTCTCGTCTTCGGCCTCCAACACTCGGCTGAACTCAGCGTCACTCACTGCGACAAATCGCTTTTGAAAGAAAACACTTTAATGCGGAATATTTAAGTCTCATTGTTGCTGTTTATAGAAAATTCTCCTGGGACCTTATATTATTTTATATCAATGACAAAATGTCTCCATGTAAATGAAGCAGAAATCCGGGAGGTTGTGAAAGAGCCGTCAGAGTTTCTCCTGTAATAGAAACCGGCCCCTGGGGACAGGAAACACTTTTTAATAACAAAATGAAACGCCAACAAAATAAGAGGCAACGTTTTCTTATCATCTGACGCCCATGAAACCTGAGCATCATAAAAATGACTGTTAAAAATCCACCAGTGCCACAGCAGAGTCCTCATAATTTATCGATTTGAATTATTATTATTATTATTAACTATGAAAGAAGACGACGGGGTGAGACCTGTCAATCAAACCTGGATTTACTCGAACTTACAAAGAAAAATTAAAGATAATAAAAGACAGGGATGGAAGCTGCCTCCCAAACATCAGCAGGAAAACACAGCTTCTCTCTGCTCAACGGGCACCGACGATATTTACACTATTTACAATATGTACACGTGAGCGGTCAGTTCACACATTCAGCTCATAATCATGATCGTGATCAGGTGGAAAGCACCGACGGCTCTGATTGACAGGTAATGAGCCATGTTTTAGAGCGTGAAGTTACGCTGCTTGTTTTAATGTCATTGTTTTTAATGATAGTGAAGTTTTTTCAAAGTTATAGTTCCTGAAGCTCCTCGTGTGTTTCCGCTCTTTGCTCCTCACGGTTACTGATGTTCTTGCCTTAAAACAGAGGAAACGCCGGTTGTGCTTTAAAGAAGAATGAAACACAAACAGGTGGATGAAGAAAACAGAGTCAGCGAGACAGAAGAGGAAAAAGGTCCCAGGTTCATTCACTCGACTCAATACAGACGAACAAACACATCTTTCCCTTAAAGAAGCGACTGCACGACACAAAGGAAAGATCCATCCCATGGCTGCTTCCTGTAATGAATGCTGAGCATAGGTCATCCCCCCCCACAGTTTAATTAACCACGTCGATCCCAGGTTCATCCACACACCAGCCACCGAGAACACGTTGATTCACAAGCACAGGACCAAATGAGTCTCCTGCTGCTCCTCTGCTCCTGCTGCCTCCGACGGTGCAGACATGCAGAGTTTTAATATGAGACTCAGAGCTTCATTGACCAGAGGACGCTCCCTGTGGTCAATACTCAGCTGCTGCTGGAGAGTTACAGCTCTGCTGACACCAGAGGAGACCAGTCGATCTCCTCTGGTCTCCAGGGGCTGTTTGCTAATCTACACTCAGCAGAGAGCAGCTCACTGCAGCTGACGCAGGTTAAAGAGTCAGCGCTGTCAACACTGACAAACAGACCTGTTGCTCCATCTGAAGACAGCAGAGAGCGACGGGCTCCACAGGAGACAAGTCAGGAAGAGGTTGATGTGGACAACATCCTGAGAAGTGGGCGTGAAAGATGAGTCAATACTATTTTTCATGAGCAAAACTCTGTTGAACTAAAACACGAAAACTTCTAATTGCTCCCTTTCTAAAGAAAGGCATTCATGCAAACTAATAAAATAAGTCTTTTTTGGGTGGGGGGGTGGATCATGTTCAAAGACACTTTAAAGGAGACATGTGGTGTTTTTTTGGTGAATGTAAAAGTTAAGTAAAGTAATAAAAATAAAAGTCTGTGGTAAAGGAAGCGTCTCTTCTGCACTGAATCGTCCATAACATGCTTCCTCCTCACGGTGAGGTCACATGACGTTACAATCCCACACATTTAAATAACGTACGCCTGGTGACTATAGTCAGACACGCCCCCTGAACAAACCCGAGCAGCATTCAGTGTTATTTAATAATATAATTAGACACTATAGCCTGAAAAGGATCGATTTACACGCACCATGTTTGTACCTTAACGAAAGAATTTATGTTTTGTTATGTGTTAGGACTGTAACCGTGGCATACAATCACTGTATAAACTGTTCTCATACATAAACCTTTATATATATTACAGTATTCCTTTAGCTTTATTCAACATCACACATACATGAATGCACTGTGCTCATTAAGACACTGTGACCTATGCCTTAGAAAGAATCAAGAAGCTGCAGCTTCTGAAAGCCAGATAGGAAGGCGTTGTCTTGTCTGATAAATACGCATGCTTACACACACAGAACATACAGACGATAAACAGAAACACAATGTTTCACACTCCAATGAACAAAAACACTGTGTCTGCAAAACTACTGAAGACTCATAAAGCTTCAGCCGGATAAAGGCTTTTTCTTAATACACAAAACTTAACACTGTCAGAATGTGAAGATTTGCCCAGCTACTATCAAAGGAGTGACGAACCTGGGAGCGGCTCCTCATCATTGGCTCATCACCTGTTGTGACACACGTTAACATGAGTTTAAGTATGTAAATACAACAGACAAGTTTTCTGACCCCAGTGATGGGAAACCCCCCTCTGTGTCTTTAACAGCTTCGCTCAATTGGCAAAGCACCAATCTGTGAAATCACCTAATCCGCCCATTCCCCTTCATCTCGCCCTGATCAATGGTCACCTATGGGAGCGGGGGAGGCTGGGGGAGGCTGGGGGCTGGGGAGGCTGGGGGAGGCTGGGGGCTGGGGGCTGGGGGAGGCTGGGGGGGAGGGAGGGTATTGATGGTCATGGAACCTCGTCGATAAATTGAGCACTTTAGTCCCTTCTCTCTTTGAGATGTGCTACTTCTCTTGATTAAGACCTGCCTGCAGAAGGTTTTCAGATATTAGCTCCTATTAAATGTGCGATAAGGTTGAAGAACAGAAATCTCTGCACAGATCAGGAAGTGAGAACTTAATAATAATAACGAACGCTCCTGCAGAATCCATAATGAGCCAAGAGACTTAAAGGATCAGCCTCTGCCGATATTTCATTATCGTCACACAAATCCCACGAATAAAACAGCAGGTTTTTCAACGATCATTTACGACGTCCTCCTTCACTTTCCCTCAAGACTTAACACGACCCCGAGCTGCGTCTTCCCGAGTCAGCTCCTCGTGAATCAGGCTCCAGCAGGAGAAGGTTTCAGTGGACGACACTTTTCTTTAAAGTCTGAAAACAGGAGATCGTTTAAAACGTCACACCAACGTCCAACTTCTAAAGTCTCCACAGAGATCAGGGCAACACGCTCCAGATACGTGTGCCGCCATCTTGTCGCCCACTTTGGACATAAGATGGAGAAAATAAAGAAAAATAAAGGTTTTAAAGAAAAAAACATTTCAAGAAAATGGAAAATATGGAAAAGCAATAATAGACTTTTTGGGGCCAATGCAGAAACTAATATTATGGAGGAGAAAAACTTGATACTGATAAACTGTCAGATACAAATATTTTAGATAATTTCTGATAAGAAATGTTGATATTTTACAGTTTAACCACACATTTTATTATAATTAACTATAAATAAAAAGAAAACACATGCATCTAAACATATAAAGCTTGAATTGAGGTAAATATATATTTTTAATAATAAGATTTTTCTGAAATTGCTTATTTTTGAAAATCAAAGTCAAACATAAGTACCGATATCAACATGTCAGTAAAAGCATCAGCTGACAGAACAGACTCAGGTCATTGGTTCTCGGGTGTGTGAGTAGATCATAAAACACATGATGAAACCACGTCAGTGCTCACACATCACAACGTTGCATCACTGTACATCCACAATAACCTCTGTTGTCTCCACGTCTCTAATATCTACGACCTTCACTTCTCAACAGAGACGTTGTGTTTACGACTTTTATGTTGAATCAGAAAACTGCTGCCTCACTCTCTTTCTTTAAGGCTTTAACACAAGAGACAAACACAAGCCTGAGATTTAGTGTGAGGCAGAGATAATCTATATTTCAAGATGTAACGTTGACGTCTTTTTAGAGGCAGACTGCCCCCTCCTACAAGCCCTCGTTGTCTGTACTGTCTTTGGCTCCTGGGGCCATTTAACTTGAACTTAATGTAGAATTAGCCCCAGGAAAACCCGAGCTTTTCTTGTTTTGCAGCTCCCTCTTGGTATCAAGGACAATGAGCTAATAGCGTTTTTAGGAGGAGCACAGTGCAGGAGGGAGCTGAGAAAGCATTTCTGCCTCGCAGGACAGACGGGTCTGATGAGGGCGGTGGGCGAGCGATCCATCATCCATGTAAACATGCTACGCTACAAAAACAGCACCATCTCTTAAATAAGAGACAAATCTCATCTCAAAGAGCCCTACAGTTACATTAGAGGGAGAACGCGTCCCCGAACATTCAGCAAATTCTGCCAGCGCAGCTTTCTGAAAGTCCACTGTGGGCAGAGGAAAACGTGTCCCGCCGAGAAGGAAGCTGAAAGGGTTAGAAAGTTGATTCTGGTCAACAATCTAAACCACCGGCAGTTCAAGATCTAACCGGCGATCAGGCCCCGCTGCGTCTGAAAGGCAGACGCACTTCAGGGTGTGTGTCCTCTCAGGGTTTATCTCACTCTGCTCTTACTCCGATTCGTCAGAAAGACTCGATGGAGTTTGAATTATTCTGGAAATAATCCTCCGTGTTCTGCTCGTAAGCCTTCGTGCCCTCGAAGGAGTTCGATATTCACCAAACCTCAGAAGCTCCTATTCAACCATAGCTGCCAGACAAAAATGAATTCACCCTCGCCGCTTCCCCCGAGCAAACACTAAGCGTAACCACCTTTTCTCCCGCGGCCCTTCGAGTGGATCCGGCGCTGTGTGAGGATTCATGTGGGAGAAAGATGAAGAGACTCTTTGTTTAATCCAATAATCCAATTTAAAAAGGGAACAATAAGTGCATGTGAAGATGTTTTAACTCAAGGATCTGGCTCCGGCCCACAGCAGCTAAAGAAGAGTGGATATGATTGTGTGGTGTAAAGGTCGAGGTGACAAAGGCCGTCATTAGATAAGCTCTTAGATTTAAGAGTTTTCCTTCACTGATTCCTTGAATAAACGGCGGCTGGTCTCCATGTTCCTCTCGCTCTGCAGAGTGATGCATATTGTGAATATTACTGTTTCACCATGGATTCATTCTCTCCCTGTGATGACCTACCTCACTACTAACGAAGGAGAGAAAGACTCAGCAGCTACTTTCTGATAAATGTCAGCATGTTTCTGATAAAACATTTGGATTCTGCAGATGTTTCCTAACTGGAAGCTGCTTGGAAACGAGGAGCGTGGACTCTACTGCCCTTCATCACGATGAGTCTTCCTCACATTGTATCTTCTTCTAAAACCTCAACACTCGTTAAAGCTCGTTCCTCCATCAAGACCCAGCAGTCCATCAACTCCAAGCTCACACGCTCACAGATATAAGCTCTTCAATATGTCTGTTGTCATAAATAATATAAAAACTAACTCACAATGTTAAAGAAAGAGATAAAAATGCTCTGTGTGTGATCCTGTTGTGACCAAACAGTGGAAGTCTGATCTGAACACATCAACACAACATCTGGATTCACTACAAGAGAAGAACCAGTTTGTAACTTCGTGTTTAAAGTGTTTATACAGAATGTGTGATGGAGATGAAGGAGCAGAGGAACTGAGGAGTTCCTGATGGTAGAAGATGTGAGGAGACATGTTGTTCATCAACCAGTGTTGGTGTGGTCATAGTCCACGATCAGCTGACACCATCAGGATCAGCCTACACCATCAGGATCAGGATCAGCTGACACCATCAGGATCAGCTGACACCATCAGGATCAGCTGACACCATCAGGATCAGGATCAGCTGACACCATCAGGATCAGCTGACACCATCAGGATCAGCTGACACCATCAGGATCAGGATCAGCTGACACCATCAGGATCAGGATCAGCTTACACCATCAGGATCAGGATCAGCCTACACCATCAGGATCAGCTGACACCATCAGGATCAGCCTACACCATCAGGATCAGCCGACACCATCAGGATCAGGATCAGCTGACACCATCAGGATCAGCTGACACCATCAGGATCAGGATCAGCTGACACCATCAGGATCAGGATCAGCTGACACCATCAGGATCAGGATCAGCTGACACCATCAGGATCAGCTGACACCATCAGGATCAGGATCAGCTGACACCATCTTTTTGAACTTGATTACCTGCTCGCCTGACTCTCACTCCCTATCCACTTTATTAGGGACACCTGCACAATCTAAAATAACCCAAAACTCTGCTGTGAATTCTACTTTGATGAAGTTAATAAATTCTCAGTTTTCGCTGACACCGTCAGAATGATGATAATCTTTGTTTACTGCTGAGCTGTGAGTGGGAGGTGATGTTACTCTGAACTAAATAACACGTAGAATACGCTGATGAGGATGTTAGGAGAGCTTTTGGTGATGATGTCACTTGACCTCTGTGCTGCAGCACCTGAACGCTGCCGTCCGACCCGGGAACCTCCTGCTGCCTTCGTGTGGAAGGCTGGACCTCCTTGTCCAGAGTCCAGAAACCACTTGGACTGAATGTGCTCGGTGTCTGATGATTAGCTCCACGATAACCTTTCATATCAGAGCATCTGTGGAGTCGGGTCCACGGCTCAACGAGGAGAAACAAGAACAAGTGATAAAGGATATTTGTTGAAGAGCCACAGTAAACAGCAGCTCGCGCTCGTCCTGTAGAATAATTAGTTATTTTTACGTTGTTCTCGTTCACTGACTCGGAACAGGAAGCAGAAAGATACTTAACCCGAAGGCTGAATTCCTGCCAACACACGGCTCCACTGATTCCAGTTCAAACCACACATCTATCAACTATGATTAGAAAAATAATCCCCTTAATAATTGGCCTGCTTTCAGATGACATATTGAGTGTGCTCAGTAGGAGCCACGACTAAAAACCTCCAGACTCTCCAAGTATCTCGCCGTGGTAATTAATATACAAACTAGTACACGTCCTGCAAATGAAGGAAGGATCAATGTACAATACTGCATAATGAGTACAAGCTGTATAATGACTGCTGGTTACTTTCCCTTTGAATGTTATGTCTGAATGAGGCTGCGGTCGACAGAGCATAAATAGTTGATGTGACCTGAGTCTCACACACACACTAAAGGGTTTGAGAATCGTGGGCGTCCCAGTTTATTCTTTTCTATCATGGTGTATAAGAGGGGGTGTCAGGTCAACAGCAGAAACATGAGACTCAACATGGTCACACATGTAATATAACATCTACAGAGAGTAAAATAAACATAGATGTACAATGATTTGTGTGAAACTTTGTGAGTCCACAAAGTTTCACATAGATCCAAACACACAATAAGAAGCTATAACACATTTAAAAACACTTTCACAAATGCACACAACACAATCACTTCCATATTCACACCACACGTCCGGCTCCCCTCGTCAAGACGACTGTATTTAAACACACGCACACGCACACACACACACACACACACACGGTGGAGGAGGTGAGACGAGCTTCTATCGTCTGCGAGAGCAAACAACTGATGCAAACTGTCGACATCCCAGCAGGAAGTCTTCTCTGGAGAGGCCGTGCTGTCAGCTGTGTAATTCATGAGCGCAGCCCGTCAGCTGCTCTGAGGTATTTCTGAGGCGCACACAGCGACTCGTGTGATTTGTCAGTCAGCCCCCCCCCCTCCACCCTCCACCCACCTTTACATTGATTAGAAGCCTCAGTCTGCTGCTGAATAAGCACAAAGCTTTAAAAAGGTTCAATCAGGAATGAATCCCGATACATTTTGTGTAGAGCTGCATCTCATGTTGTGGAACTATTTGACTTTGACTGAAAATACTTTAAAGACTCTTCACACGCTTCATATCCAAAAGTGGAGGTCCGATCTTTAACTGAAGTTATACGACTCAAAGTGTTTTACAGTAAAAGTCACAGTCACACATTCATTCACCACTTTCTCTCTCCACATTCATACAGGGAGGATTCGGGGTACAGAGATATTTTGGAAAATGTGTTGCTGAAGATTATATTTTAAAACAGTGTGGAATAATATCTGCAGTAGTTTAGACAAGTCCTGAGAAACAAGTGTCACCATGTGAACACACGTGAAGAAGATACTCGGAGCCATGACGCCAATTGTGTTTCTACATGACAACATCTGTGCAGGAGTTTTCATTAGCAGAAAGATAAATGAGAGCTGATCATCTGAGCCGACATCACACAAGAGGAGGAGGAACATGGTGGGAGGACGAGGGAAACCATTGATCTACTGGTGGGACAACATGTGGAGCAGCGCCCACAGCAGAAGGAGGAAGCTCTAACCAGTTGGAGAATGGGGGGAAACATTCTGCCACCAGTAACCGGACAGAACCTCTGTTTTAAACTTTCTGTGAATCTTTTTTTGTGATGTATCATCGGTGAAGAGCTCGTCTGTCGTTCTGTCCGTTACTGAAACATCTCAACAACTACTTTTACTGAAGGAGACGTGGGATGTTTCCTTCCTCTAGTTTGTCAGAAGGTTCTTTTGAAGCCAGAAGACGAAACCTTTACAAGTTCGTTCCCTCCCAGTGATGCTGTTGCCATCAGGACTGTTAACGTATTGAATTGTTTAACACAGAATAGAAAACATTGTCCTTCCAGCTGAGGCTCCTCACAACTTCCTCAACTCATCACAGAGGACGAATCGTCCCGTTCCAACAGAAGACAACACCTTCCTCAACTCATCACAGAGGACGAATCGTCCCGTTCCAACAGAAGACAACACCTTCCTCAGCCGACTCTAATTTATAAAAACAAAGCCGTATATAATTCCTGAGATAAGTGAGAGCAGAAGTTTCTCTGGATTCTGTCATTTCTTTCTCCTCAGCAGTTTAACCCTCACGTCCTGCCGACTGTTTGAGAATCAGGTTAAAGAACCAGACTCCTGCTGAGGAATGAGACGCTGATCCAACTGCAGAACGATCAGTAGTTTGTTCTTTTACAGTCGCTCGACTTAGGACCAATGTTCTGCAACACGTAAAGAGATAAAACAGCCGAGTGTATGAGGCCGAATCACAGAGGCTCAACCGTGATAGAAGAAATGAGGGAAAGAGAAATGACAGCACAGAGAAACCTGGAGCTGGAAAAGAAACACAAACGTGTGTGACGGGCGTGAAACTGGAAGAACACAAATATCCCAGGATGAAGAGGAGGAGCCGTAGAAGATGAAGACGTCAACTTGGAAAGACGAGGAGATTCCAGAGCTTTGAATGTGCGACTGTACTGAGTCTGTGACGTCTTCACCGAGTCCACATCCTCTCTTCACCTGATCCGTCACAGCAGAGTCAAGAAAGCTGCAGCAGGGAAACGAGCCGGCATCGAACAGTCCGATCCAAACCAGCATGTTGAAAACAGACTCAGAGGAAAAGACTGTAGCTCATCATCGTCCAGACACATTTAATCTCTCACATTAATGAATGAAATATGGACCGAGCTTGTCGGACAGAGGTTTATGTTTTTGTTCTGCTGCTCAGACACGACGACGGTTTGATTCCAACAGTTTGCCCCCGACTCTGACTGCTGATTGTAAAACTCGGTGTGTAATTGCTGCAGGCCTCTGGAAACAATGTATTAGTGTGTGACTGTGTTGGACACTGCAACCGAAGGTCAGACTCATTTTATCAGCTGGCAAATTAATTATTAGACATTTGGTGCAAAATTAGAATTAAACACATCCACTGTGACATAATCAATTTAATCTTTCAAGTCTTCACTACGGCTGCAGTTCTTTTATAAAATAAAAGCATGTTAACTTCCCTCCGTATACTCACACACATGATCAAATACACACTGATTTGTTTTGCTCTAAGATTCTGACGTCTCACTTATTAAAGATGAATTTAAACACATGATCAAGTTTTGCTCATCACACATGAATCAGTTGTTTAAATACTTGTTCAGAGGAAATCCTGTGGACATTCTCTGGAGTTCACGTCTCTGGAGTTCGTATTATTTAGAAGGTTTGTCCTGATGTTCAGAAAACACATCATCGCTCCTCTTTTCAGCCTCTGTCTCCAGACACAGATCAGTTTAATCTGAAACTATAGGTCAGTGCAGCTGTAAGTCATAGAAGCACTGCGGCTCCATGGAAACACTTCTAAACTCCGGCAGCTCTACCTCCTGCACACGGGGCTGCAGGCTCCAGTTTGGCCCCCGAAGGCGGCGGCGGCTCCTCGGAGCCTATTGACCGACAGTAAGAGGGGTTAAGCCAGGAGGCTGCGAGCCGGAGGGGAAACTCCCCTGGGTGAGCTGGCACGCACAAGAAGTGATATCAGCACTATTTGTAAAAAGTCACACTCAGCCCCGATGGGGGCGGTCCTCTTGTCATTGAGATAAACCGGTTAATAATTGATCGTCACAGAAATGAAGGGAGGGCGGCGGGGTTACAGAAAAGAGTTGGTCCTGTGATGGAGCGGCGAGAGTTGAGCTCCGTCACATTGTGGGATTCGTTTAATGAAAGACTTCACAGTAATGTTTGTCAGTGCAGCTGCAGTAACAACACGCTGGAGTCTGAGGTGCTCCGAGGATCTGAGAGTCTACGAGGAAACACTGGAGCTTTGAGTCGGATCCTAAATGATGCACGTTGGTTTGGTTTACAGACACTCGGCCTTTTAGAGCCAGAAGTAACAGACCTGAAGCTGCTGTCAAACTGAAGACCACTTATCATGTGACTTAGAATTTAAAATGACGTATTAATGAATTAAGGTGAAAACAATTGAACTAAATGAACAATGATCTCAGAGCTGATTTAACAACGTCTCCTTTTTAACAATGAACGTGATAGAAAGACGTCCAGAGTCGTGTGTTTTACTTCACTGGGCCGTGAGTCCGTTTACTGACCCGGAGCTCGGACCTACAAGACAAACGCCACGTGGACCTGGTTTGGGTTCGGATCAGGAAACTGCTGCAGCTGTTTGAGCACTTTGTGATTTCGATCACAGTCTGATATGTTTTCGGTTGATTCCAGATAAAACACATCTGGAAATGAACGTGTTAATTTGTACTTTTCAAAAGCCAAATAAGCCAAATGCTTAAATTAAATTCCTTCTTAACTTCACGGGAAACTAATCCTGAACTAAATGTGAGCCTTTACCAGCATCAGGGGTTTATCAGCCGTCTCCTTATTAAACACATGCACATGTTTCCCTCTGAGGATTGTCAGTCAGAATTAGTATGTTGTTGCAGCCCTGCTGCCAACATTAAAGCAAGAGAAAGCAAATTTATTTCTGAGGTTCCTTCAGATATTGGCTTTAAGATTCTCATCAGAGCACATGAAGGTGTTTCCAATGCGCAGCAGCACACAGCAATCAGCACTTTGCTTCATTAGCAGAATGAAGGTCATCGGCAACATGGTTCAGCAGATTCTGGGCTGAAATAAGGTTCAGACGTAAAGTTCCAGGAGGAGAGCCATGACGTAACACTTCTGTTGTGATGAGAAATCATTCATGGAACTAAATGATGGGTTCTGTGCACATGTGAAACGATAATGACCCAGACTGACCTGCTCCATGTTGGATTCTGAGCCTCAGGCTGCAGACGCACAGACGCCTGTCCAACACGATCAATGGTCGTCAGCTCCAACTGCAGACAATCATCCACTTTGCTATGGTTTCTGACTTTTTAAATTCTCATCACACACTGTTATCAACAATAAATATTGTTTGTGTGAAACATCTTTGTTTGCAAGGCATTGTGGTTAGGATTACCCAGAAGTCCTTTCTTCTATCCTATCCCATAACCCTACGTCAAACCTTTAACATTTTAAAACTCTCCCTACGGCGCCGGTGCATCGAGTCTCCTCCCGTTATCAGAGCCTCTTTACCGTCTCCACCACAGAGTTAGGTTTTTGTTTTGTGTGTCTGTTAATTAGCAGAGAAACACAAACCTACTGGACGGATTAATGTGAAACTTGGTGAAACGATGTGGTTCAGAAAGGAACTCATTCAATTTGCTGCGGATCTGAATAAATGGGCGGCTCAAGGAATTGAGTTTCACCTTCTCTGCAGCGTCTCCCACAGAATTCATTCAGTCTGTACCTCAACTTTTCAGGTGTAAAGAAAAAGGTTCATTATGAAAAAATACAATACGGCGTCCGTCACAGTCGAGATAATTATGGGATGTTTGGACATGTAGCGATATAGAATTAGTCTTGGCAGAGGTACGAGCTCTCAGAGTGAACTTCTTGTATTTATATATCTTTATCAAAACCATATATTTATTACATACACATGAAAACCTCCATGAGCAGCTGCTCAGTGTGTCGCAGCTTGTTTTCAGTAAGTGACCCACAGAGACTCTGGTGACTGACAGGACAGAAGCCTCTCTTCAGAAGGAGCTGCTGTGCTCTGCTTGGTATAATCCTCCAGAACGTGTCCAGCTCTCAGGGTCGTCCTGTGTGTGTGTGTGTGTGTGTGTGTGTGTGTGTGTGTGTGTGTGTGGGGGCTGTCAAAGCTTCCACAACCTCCTCTGAAGAAGCAGCCCAGAGAAACAGCAGCTCAGCGACAGGTCTCTGTCTCGTGTTCTCACCGACAGCCGCTCTCCTCATGAATGGGACAGCGTCACAATAAATGCAGCAGCAGCATTAAAGTGTCTCTGAGTCGTACTGCCCCCCCCCCAGAGCACGCAGGATCATTACTTATTACCAGGAACATAATGATTCGGATTGTTTGTCTTCAGGCTCTCGTGTTTAATGAAAGCAGTGGGAGATGCCACCAAGAAATATAAATATATATCCCACAAATTCCCCCGTGTCATCATTGGAGGCTTTTTGGTGACTGTGATTCCTGCAGAGTTCACAACTTTTGAAGTTGTGAAACTGCAGAAGGAGCCGATGTTGGAATTTAATTTATTATCCTGAGCGTCAGACTCGCCAGAAGCAGAGTGTTGCTTTCGTGTGTTTGTGCAAAATAACTTAACAAGGCAGCTTCAGATTTCCACCAGACTTGGGGCCGATTGGACTTCATCTGCAGACGATTACATTTGGAAATGATTCGTCAACAATCGAGGACGATAAACGTACGGTGGGAAAAAGGAGTTTTCTAATATGTCTCCATAAATGATCGAGAGGATGTGAAGCTTGTATTGTTCAGGAGAGTGCTCCCCATCATATGACATCATGAATGACATCACGCATAGTTACAAAACTCTCTGCATCCTATAAAGACACAATTTAAAGATTATCAGAACTCATCGATGAGGACTGATCTCATCATGACGTCATTCTAAAGTCAGAAAATGACATAATCCTTATTGTGAGAAACAGAATCTGGTTGATCAGAGCTGCTCAACAGCATAGAAAGAAAATACATTATTTCTTGCATCTTGATTTTATTTGTTTAAATAAAGTTTCATTGCTGAGGCTCAGAAAAACATCAGGACAAACAACCAAGTTTCAGTTTCCCACCAACACCTGATTCCCAGCTTCATGTTCCACAGACTCCAGCCGAGGTTTCACAGCGGCTCTGGGTCGGATGCGTTTCGCTGCAGTTGGGGTGAAACATCCACGTGTAACGGTTTGACCCACTTCCCGTCTCTTCACTGAACACATCTTTCTCCATGTTTCTGGGACGATGGTGAGTTTCTCTCTTCAAACACAGAACTAAACCAAACATGGGGACGATTGTCGTCCAGGGGCTTTTATTCATTTTTCATGTGAACATCACAAACGTGTCACGACTACAGAAAATGAATTATTCTGGGGATTTGATGCTTTTCTTTTTATAGCCCACATGATTGTAAAAGGAAATCTGAGTAAATGGACAAAACATCTGAGCCAATTAACTGAGACACTAATCAACCTACTAACGATAATGAAAACCATCGGCTGCAGCTGTACATTGAACCAGAGTCAGAGCTGAAACTAATGATTATTGATTCATCCATCAATTATTTTCCTCATTAATCTCAATCGATCGTCTGTTCTTTGAAATCTTGTCAGAACTTTTCTCAAGGTTAACGCGTTTAGATTTGAATTTGAAAAATTCATAAAGACGACGTTGAACTACGCACACACAGGGTGTCAATGTCCTCAGGTTCAATCACATCTGGATACGAGACACGTTTTAATTCCAGATGTTGCAAGTCTCTCTCCATTTGTCCCAGGTGCGTCTCTACGACCCTGAAACGCCACTGGTCGATCCCCTGGTGTAATGCTACACAGTAACTACCGCTCGGCCTCTGTACCCCCGTCTGGTTCATGTGTAATGTTACTTATCCATTTGCCCTGAGGAGAACATTCATGATGTGTTGTAATGGTCAGCTCCATCACCCCCCCACTCCAGGCAGAAGCACTTAATACTCTTTCATGTTGCTTTCCTTCCTGTTGCTGGTTTCTGCTCTCCGCTCCGTCTTTGTTGCAGGATGAATAAGACGCTCGGAGCCGGTGGGCTCGTTGGCCTTAATGGGTTCTGCCTCTACCTCGGCCTGATGAGCGATTTGAATTTCATGACTGATGTTTGCTGTTGTCTCGTCCTGAGAGCGAGAGAACAGAGCTTCTTCACTCTCTCCAAAATATATAAAAACTAAATAAATAAATAAAAACATGGATTATCATCTCCATTTCCGACGTGATAAACTAAACATATGCACACACACGAGCAGCGATATCCACAAACAGCTTTTAAAAAAGAGAAAGATCAAAGTCCATTATGACATCCTCCAGCTCCTTGAAACAGGAAGCTACTTCCTCCGAGTTATTATTTATTCCATCCGTCTCACGAGACACAACTCGGTGTACGAGGCTGAGAGAAAACAGGACCTCCACTATAACATGTCCTTGAGAAACAGCAGCCGGTGTCAGAGCTGATTTCACGTATTGATCTGACGGAACATGGACGATTCCCAGTTCAAAGAGTTCAGCAGACTGGAAACACAGCCCCCGAGGGTCATGGTCCGTCCACACCCAGAGCAACTGACCAATTCAGGCTTCAACTCAAAGTTCACCCTTTTCTTTTTTACATGAATCCTCTGTTTATATATGTTTGTGAGATAATGAAAAGAAAATCTGGAATAATTCAAAATGTAGATTTTTAGATTTCCTGATAACTACAAATCAACAGACTCATAATGACATCAAAACATTTTACATCTTAGTTTTATATCCTCAGAAAATCATTTCACATGGTGCCCCCAAGGTGAATATGAATAGTAAACTGGGATGAAATGGGAATGGAAATGAAAGTCCAGTGTAATGTGTTGGTCGACTGATAAATCGTTCTTCCACATGCATCAGTGAATTTCAGGGACAAATAAAAAAGCCGTGTCCCATGTTACAAAGCCCCGAGCGACAGAGCGTCCTCCTGCATCCTGAACCACATCAGGTGTGTGATGTCTTTGTGGAGCGGTGGACTGAGTGTGAGGCGGTCGCTGGCCCGCAGGAACTACTTTCTCCTGGCGACACACTCCAACACTCTGCCCTGCAGCGCCTGTTGTTCTTTAAACAGCGATTAGAAATATGTTTACAGTTAAAGGGATAAATCAGGGGAGTGTGGCGGGAGCGATTATTCCGACGTGGCCCACAGAGCGGTCAGACTGTTTTCATCTGGGCTCCGGAGTAAATTCTCAATTAATGAGTCCTGTCACTGCCGCTCAGAACGAGCCAAACTACTGAGGGTGTCTGCAGCATGAAGGGAATGAATGGATCCTCTTGTCACATCAGAATTAAATCGACTTTATCCGTTCATGTCTCATACGAGGTTGATGCTCACGTTCCTTAAAGTGTGTTTGACTCACGGCTCTCAGCATTTGGAGCGTTGACTTGAAAAATCCTGCAAAACTACATGAAAGATGAAATGAAACGCTCTTCTTCTTCCAGCACCTCACTTCAGGCCGAGGCCATGTGAGAGTCAGGGTTGTTCCTTTAAGAGGCTGCAGCCGTCACCCTCTCACACTGTTCTACCTCCGAACTCCAACAAGGACGTTACGTTACCAACCACCTCCACTGGTTTGTTGGTGCTGAACAGATTTCCATGAAACTGGTGGAAGGATGGAACACGGGTCTGAAAGAACCTTTAATCACTTATACTTTAATATTGCTTTGGCCCTTATCACCAACATCTCTAGAGTCCTGTTGCCTTTCCAAGTTCTATCTTTTCATCGTGAGTTCCTTGTATTCTTTCTGTTTATATCTGGGCTCATTCAGACAATACACAGAGTTGTCATCACATCATTTCAGGAGAAACTGACGAACGTCCGCAGCAACTCGTCTGGATGATTTCAGGAGATCACCCGGAGTTCAGTGCAGGTCTGAAAGCAGCTTCAGAGGGAACATTTGTTCAAATCACCCCCGGAGAAGAAGTTACGAATCTTGATGAAAATAAAAAATCCGACATATTAAGAGGCCTGATATTTATGAGTGTGTGTGATTTGGAGCAGCTTCAATAACAAGTTATGGACAAAACTACTTGAATCGTGAGCATTGTGGACAAGAGAGTTCGATTTTATACCAAAGTTACTATGTGATTTTCATCTCTCTCTCTCTCTCTCTCTCTCTCTCTCTCTCTCTCTCTCTCTCTCTCTCTCTCTCTCTCTCTCTCTCTCTCTCTCTCTCTCTCTCTCTCTCTCTCTCTCTCTCTCTCTCTCTCTCTCTCTCTCTCTCTCTCTCCTGGCAACTTCAGGTCCTGACAGGGTTCTTCATCTGAACTGTTGACCCAGCAGCAGAAACCACCTCAGCAGCTGCATCATCTTAAAAAGTAAAACACATTTAATTAAAGTAAGAGCTCAGGAGTCGTTGGAGGCTGCATTACTATTATTGCGAGGGCACATTTGTGACAAATGTCTCTGTGACACATTGCACAGCACATTCTCTGCAGCAGCAGCAGCAGCAGCAGCAGCTCGGAGAGGAGAGAACACAACACAGAGAAATCTCTCTCTCTCCTCCCTCTCTCTCTCTCTTCTCTCTCTTCTCTCTTCTCTCCTTCTCTCCTTCTCTCCTCTCCTCCTCTCCTCCTCCTCCTCTCCTCCTCCTCCTCCTCAGCATTTAGGAGAACCCATCAGCTCAGACTCCATGTGTCCTGCTCAACATCACCATCTAGTGCACAGGCTGCTGCTCACTGAGGAGAGTGGAGAGCAGCCTCAGGGGAATCAATAGAAATACTACAACAGAGATGATCATCCTGACTCATCTGATTAGCATCAAAGTGTGGACCTCAGACTGGAGCTCAGGACACTTCAGTCCTCAGCACAGAGCTGCTGCTCCTGCTCCTGCTCCTCCTCCTCCTCCTCCTCCTCCTCCTCACTTTCCTCTCTCACCACATCCCTGATCACGGTTAATTGCGTTCACCCGTCGGCCAAGGTCGACTGCATCCAGATTAGATGAGTGGAATAAAGAAGAAGGAGCAGAGGGTGAAATCTGCACAAATGAGTGAGACTGAGAATAAAACGAGTAGAAGTAAAAAGCGTAAGAAGGATGAGTCCACGTCAGGTTCTCCTCACTGGGGTTGAGCATTAAGAGCAGAGGTGGTCACACTAAGTTAATCATATGAGCTACACAAGTTTAAATTGATTGATTGAAAATCATAGTTTAAAAACAAAGAATCCCTCAAACACAGACATTAAATCAATGAAACCAATAAGAAGAATCTGCTTCATGAAAACAACATTAAGGCTGAAATCACTGAGAAATAAACAACTTTTCTTTTCATTTCAAATTTGGATTCTGAAGGTAAATATTCTTCACATGGACCAAATTTAAAAAGCGGATTTCCCACAGTTAACAAAGTGCTGTTATTAAATCCTTTCAACGAGCTGCAGCAGCTCAGTCCACAACAAAGCTCCTGGTGAGAAGAAAGCTCATGAATATGGTTTTCAAAGCATCTGCAGATCTGAACGCGTGAGGTAAGTGAACCTGGGTCTTACCTGAGTAAAGTTCATCTCAGTGGTTCAACATGAAGATGGAGTCAGAGCAGCAGCCGAGCGGAGACTCGAACCACAGAGGAACAGATGAGCGGCGCTGTGGTCCAGCAGCAGCGGTAAAGTGGTCCCGGGGTGAACTTGGTGTGAGCGCCTCCTCTCAGCTGCTGCTGCAGCGGCTCTGCACCGAAGAGCCGCGGACACCGTGAGAGGACTCCCCCCCCCACACACACACACACACACACACACACACACACACACACACACCAACACATCTCCGCTGCCAGACGAACCCGGAAACCACCGAGGATTGCCCTCCGGCTGAGACAACCACAGACTGTGGATAAGAGAAGATCAAACTGTAAATATACATGAATATAAAGAGCAGGAGGCAGAAACACGACGTCACGTCCTTCAGCTTGAGCCCTGACACGTGAAGAAGAGACAACATGGCGCCGCCCAGGTGTCCTCACCTGTCCAGTTAAAGTGTGATGAACAACATTCACCTGATGTTTGGTCTGAGTTTTACTCTCCACGTGTTCACTGTAGATGAAGAGGTTCACACACACTCAGGTTGTTTGGTTAAATGTTCAGTATCTTCATTAACTCTGCGCTAGCACAGTTAGCTGGATGTTTGCAGCGGTTCACACGTATTCAACAACAATCAAGGTTAAGATAAGATGAGATAAATCTTTATTTATCCAGACACGGGGACATTCAGTCGTTACAGCAGCAGCAGGTCAGAGAATACAACCTGAATAAAAGGCAATAGAATACATTTAAAAAATAGTATGTACATGATATACATCTTTCATTAAGTGCTTTTAATGGAACATACACAAGTTCCTGTGTGTATGTTCAACAAATACAAATATGCACAATGGCAACCAAAACACAAACACTTTTTTAGTAGTTTGTCCTGACTCTTGTTGAGGGTTAAGGACAGAGGACGTCTCACCTTGTTAAAGCCTATGAGACAAATTGTGATTTGTGAATATGGGCTATACAAATAAAATTTGATTGATTGATTGACTTTCAGTTGATTAAACACTAATTAAATCATTATAAATTATTATATTCAATATAATAATATACACGTTTTAATTTAGACATTATATGTTGATAAAAAGCAACGTTGTGTATTTAATGTAACACAATAATCCCTGATGTCCGACAGCACGTGAACGCAGCAGGAGACGGGAGGCGCCTTTGCGTCGTGACGTCATCGGACTGTACGCGCTCGCTCCCTGTGTCACTTCCGGAGGTTCGGTGAGGGGGAGGCTTGTTTCGCGGGAGCGTTTCCCGCCCTGTGATAAACAGCTGATCGAGCAGGTGAGTTCCGAACTTCACCGAAACGGGACGATGATCAAAACCGAGAAGGTTCTGCACCTGAAGAGCAGCCGAGGCCGGAAAGTCCGAGTGGTCCGTGAACACTACCTGAGGGAGCGCGTGCCCTGCTGCAGCTGCGCGTGTCAGGCGGCCTGTGACAACGGTACACACACACACACACACAGACACACAATCAAACACTCAAACAAACACTCACAGTCAGACACACACACACACTCTCAGACACACACATAAACAAACGCTCTCACACACACACACACACACACACACACTCAAACAAACACTCACAGTCAGACACACACACACACACACTCTCAGACACACATAAACAAACACTCACAGTCAGCACACACACACACACACACTCTCAGACACACACACACACACACTAGTCAGAACACACACACACACACTTCCTCTCTGTAAACGTTTCGACCAGCAGGATTAACTTTGTGTAGAAAACGATGCTAAAGTAAAAATGTTTGGTTGTTAGTTTGTTTGTTAATTGAACGTAGAAAGTTTGAAACAGTTTGAGTGAATCTCTGTTAAACCTGTGAAACGTAGAAAGTATGAAACAGTTTGAGTGAATCTCTGTTGAACCTGTGAAACGTAGACAGTATGAACCGAGTGTTTCCTTCGGAGCAGAGGGGAAGCTGCTCCCTGCAGACCTCACTCACTATGTGGTGCCGGACGTCGGGGTGGTGGTCGACTACCTGGAGATCCTGGAGTTCAGAGAACTGCAGGGAATCATCTTCACACAGACCTCGTGTCAGGCTGTGCAGCACAGCAAAGGACGCAGGTAACACACACACACACAGACACACACACACACACACACACACACACACACACACACACTACATCAGAACCTAAAATCTACCTGTAAATCAAACGTTCAGACACAATACAAGATGCATTAAGTCCCAGATACTAGTCTCAGTTATATTAACAGATACTAGCTCAGTTATATTAACAGATACTAGTCTCAGTTATATTCACAGATACTAGTCAGTTATATTAACAGATACTAGCCTCAGTTATATTAACAGATACTAGTCTCAGTTATATTAACAGATACTAGTCAGTTATATTAACAGATACTAGTCTCAGTTATATTCACAGATACTAGTCTCAGTTATATTCACAGATACTAGTCTCAGTTATATTAACAGATACTAGTCTCAGTTATATTAACAGATACTAGTCTCAGTTATATTCACAGATACTAGTCTCAGTTATATTAACAGATACTAGTCTCAGTTATATTAACAGATACTAGTCTCAGTTATATTAACAGATACTAGTCTCAGTTATATTAACAGATACTAGTCTCAGTTATATTAACAGATACTAGTCTCAGTTATATTCACAGATACTAGTCTCAGTTTAAGTGCAGGTAGTTTTCGTGCCGAACTCAGTTGTAAGTTGTGATATTTAATAAATATTCAGAGTATTTCTGAGTCAGGATCCTGTTCTCTTCACTCCGGCTCCTGTGGTCGAGACATTTTGTTTCCAGCCTCTAATGACGGAGCGGTTCAGGGGTCGACCTCATTAAATGGAGGCTCTGCTGATGAAGCTGATCCAGTGGGGGCTCTGACAGACCTGATGAACAGTGTAAATAAGGAGTCGCACACGACCCCCTGCTTCTCACTTCTGCTGACGACGCCATTTTAAAATGTTGCATCATTAATGTGATGAGGTTTCACTTCTGATAATGTTGGGCAGACGGGACGTTAGCTGATGCCACGCTGGGTCAGTAATGATGGTTCACTTCAACGTGTGTGTGTGTGTGTGTGTGTGTGTGTGTGTGTGTGTGTGTGTGTGTGTGTGTGTGTGTGTGTGTGTGTGTGTGTGTGTGTGTGTGTGTGTGTGTGTGTGTGTGTGTGTGTGATGACCAATGAGTTTTTTGCAGCTTTGCTTTTCTCTCAGCTCTGAAAGTCTCTATCCACACTGATGAGCTTTAGTTTTAAAGGTGCAGTGTGTAGAATGTAGTGACATCTAGTGGTGAAGGGTCATGTTGCAGCTGAATCCCCCTCACCTCACTATCACAAGTGAAAACATCACTAGGATTATTTAGTATTAAATTTCTACCATTAGATCCTTTGACCTGAATCGAACACAGGGGATCTTTAAAACGCGTCACTGTTGCTATGGTTACGGCTGGCGCCCACACTGCTCTGGGGTTTTTAACCTTTAAAAACAGTAGTTTTATTTTGAAAAGTGCAGGTTGTGTTCGGGTTTGGACAGAAACAGACTTTTCTACACGATGACGCACAGCGAGCTGAGTGAACTTAAATCCTTGACTCTGTTTTTATCTGTGTGTTGTGGAAACGTCTGTGATGGTGTTTTTCTCTCCTCTGTTTCTGTGCAGGCAGTACAACCGTCTGCGGAACCTGCTGAAAGACCCCCGACACGACTGCGTGCTGTTTGCCAACGAGTTTCAGGAGTACTCGTACTGTCCCAGGGAGAAGGGCGAGAGCCAGGACAAGTGGCAGAGCCGGTGAGACAACAGAGGACAGAGGACAGGAGCTGAGCAGCAGAGACTCAAACAGGTGGAAACAACTTGTTAAAGTTAACTGATTAACACTGTAGTGTGTGTGTGTGCTCAGGTGTGTGTACTCTGCAGCAGTGTGGTACTTTAACCACCTGGCAGGATTGATGGATATCGTGATGATCACAGACGACCAGGAAGCTGTGACTCGGTACAGCAGCCTCAACCCTGGAGTGTACGTCATCTCCGTCCAGGTACGAGACAAACCTGACCGTACGTTGGATGGATGGATGGATGGATAGATGGATGGAGATAGATAGATGATGGATGGAGGTAGATAGATAGTTTATTGATCCCGAGGGTAATGTCGTCATCCAGTAAAACACTAAACAGTCAAACACAAGAGCAGAAGAATAACAAAAGGTCAAAATGAGTGAAAAACAAGTTCCCTGCAGTGAGATGAAAGTCTCCAGAACTACTACGGAGCTGTCACTGTAAAGAAGTTTGTACTCATGAGATATTGACAATACAGATATTTGAAGTATAAGTACAAGGCGATTGAAAGACACAAGTAACCGAGGCAGAGGATTGAAGACAAATATAAGTCCAGACACGTTCCCTTCGATCTTATCTGTTTTTATCTCTCGCTTTCTGTTTCTCCCTGAATCTTTTCCATCTTCATGGATCTGTCAGAGAGCTGAAGTGATTCTCTGCTGCCTAGTTGTCTCACTGCCGCGCTGTGTACTTGCTGTGTACTTCCTGTGTACTTGCTGTGTACTTGCTGTGTACTTGCTGTGTACTTGTGTATTTGCTCCGTCACTTGGCTCCACTGAGCTGCTCGACAGGTAATATTCCTCTGCTGCCGTGGAATTAAAAACATGTCGGGGGAAAGTAAAGATCCGCGGCTGCGGTGGAGACTTTGATGAAGTGACCACAGTTTGACTCGGTGGAGCGAGAAGCTGAGAAACGGTGTAAACAGTCGAATCAGTGAAACTATGAGTGTTTAAAACGCTGCTGATGAGTGGAAAAGCTTCATGAAGTCGTTTTCAAGGCTCCATATTGTTATTTTCTTGGTTTTAAATAAATACTGTGAAGTATCAAACGTTTGATCTACAACCCATGTTCAGAAACTGTCTCAAAACGATCCATCAGTCCGAACTGAACTAACATCCTGCTGTTACCACAGAACTCTACATGAAAACCTGCATCTCGTTGTAACTTACACACCCTGATAAGATCCACAAGCCACTTCCTGTTTGGCTCTTCACCCTCGTGCGTCTGTTTTCCAGGAGTATTTGCAGAACTTCTGGCCCGAGTTGCGAGCGGCTCACGAGCTGTACGTCTCCGTCTGTCAGGCGCTGCAGGAGAAGGAGAGTGGGGGGAGGGAGGGAGAGTTCGCCGAGCATCTCCCGCCTGAAGTCCTGGAGGCGGGCATCAAGTCCGGACGCTACATTCAGGTACTCGACGAATCCACGACAGCTCCATCTGTCG
This sequence comes from Hippoglossus stenolepis, assembly GCF_022539355.2. NCBI lineage: Eukaryota > Metazoa > Chordata > Actinopteri > Pleuronectiformes > Pleuronectidae > Hippoglossus > Hippoglossus stenolepis. The sequence continues at coordinate 934,371 of NC_061483.1, forward strand.
GCTTTGTGTCCAGTGACTTTCTCATGTTCAGCAGGAAATCGGGAAAAAAAGGATTCTTTGAAGTTCCAGTAAAACTGCAAATTTGGGCCGACTTCATCTTCTTGGCTGCTGCAGAAAATCCACTCGCAGAAGTGAAACTTGGTTGAATTAGATAAGTTAACAGGTTTTTTAAAGGCCTTTTTAGAGGAAGTGGTATAAATTAATTTCAGCTAAAGAAAGGAGGGATGTTCCACACGTTTCCAAAATGTTTCCTGTCCCTTAGCTGAACCTCGGGGACACGAGGACATTGAGCTTTGAGCTGAGCCAATATCATTTAACATTCAACGTGGACGTTTCTCGTCCGTCAGCTGAATTAAAGTCGTTAATGTTCCTTAAATCAAAATACGTCATATCTTTACTTTATCCTCAGGGGACTCTGAACGTCAGCAAACACCGAGCACAGACGGAAGCTTTTATCAGGACGGAGGACTTTTCCAACAAGAGCACAGGTGCTAAACTACAGCAGCCGTCCCATTCAGCTGGGATTTCCTTTCTATCCTGAACCTCCTCCCTGTCCTCAGGCAGTTGGTGCGTGTTGGTGCCCGGCGATAAGAATCGAAACCGAGCGATGCACTGCGACGTGGTTGTGGTGGAGCTGCTGCCGAAGAACGAGTGGAGAGGGAAGATCTCGACCCTGACGGAGGCTCAGGGGGAGGAGAAGAGCGGAGAGAGCGGCGACAGCCAACCACTGCCGACAGGTTCGGTTTAGTTTCTACACACAACTCCGCACCAGTCTGACCAGTTGCTTCAGTAGTTACCTCAAACCTAATTAAAGTGATCTTGAATTATAACTCATCACACTTACATGGTAGAAATCTGAAACTGGAATCAGTCATAATGCAGATGTGTGTAGTTCATATAGGAGTTGTACAAGAAGATGAAGTTGCTTCTCAAATAAACTGCTGGAAAGGATCAGATGTAGAAATGTTAAAAATGTAGATTATCAAAAATAGTTGTTAAAGGTTCATTCACTCAAAGAAAACTTTGATTCGGTTGAAAGCTGAGAAAAGCAGTAAGTTTACTTTAAAGTTGAGATAATTCATTCTGTTTAAATGACTTTATTATTTATATAACATCATTTATATAAAGTTTAGTATCAGTGCAGAGTGAAGACGCTGCGTTAACATTATTAAACGTCTCAGGCCGTGTAGTCGGGATCCTGCAGAGGAACTGGAGGGACTACGTGGTCACGTTCCCCCCCCGCGACGGGACTCAGCCCCAGAGCAGGAATTCCCAGAGAATCTTGGCTGTGCCCTGGGACCATCGCATCCCCAAGATCCGCATCAGCACGCAGCAGGCCGACGCTCTGCAGGTCTGGTGAACTGCTCCGAGAACCAGATATATTATCATGTCTTTATATGTATCTATTTGTTTTTCATGGAGTTCTGACCATCGACTGTAAATGGACGAGTCGTCTCCATTCCTCCCATTACACAAAAAATGTATCTAGTAAATCCTGGACACTGATGTTTTGGCTTCACCTCTGGGAGCCGTCATGTCGTCCATTGGAATCCATCCTGTGTAAACCTCCTTGTGCCTCAGGACCACAGAGTGATGGTGCGCATTGACTCGTGGGAAAGCACGTCGCTCTACCCGAACGGCCACAGCGTGCGGGTCCTGGGTCGAGCTGGAGAGCTGGAGACCGAGGTCCAGACCATCCTCATCGAGAACTGCATCCACGTGCCTCCGTTCTCAGATGCACAGGTGAGAGATGATATTCAAATATTTTACTACGTTAAAACAACTTCTGTCATTTGAACTTCCAGCAGTTCCCGAGCAAAACTTTTACTCATGGAAGAATTAATGAAATGAAACCGTGTGGACGCAGATTAAATCTTTTTTTAAATCAACTCTACATGAAGAATGTGTTGACGTTTCATAGACTAAACAATCAAAAATAATCAGATCAGATTTACTGATAATTTTAATAATTTGGCCGCAGCCCCTAAATATATAATTTTAAATTAATTCAGCAAAGATTTTATCAGGAAGGAAATGTTTTAATTCAGTTTTTTCAGCCTTGACGAAACTCGATGTGTTTCTGTGGATGTAAACATAACCTTTATTTTAAATAGTGATGATGATGAAGCAGACACTGCCCCCTAGAGGCCCCTCAGCAGTTATTCAGAGCTGAGGTGTCTGTGGGTTGATTGAGGACAATAAGGACATAGTAAGATATTCATAAGACATTTCTTTGTCTTACCAGAATTAAATCACATTTTCTTTTCAATTAGATTCACATACATTGTGGTTTTATTTAAAGAAAAGAAGAGACCGAGAAGTTTCATAAAGTTCAAACATGAACATGTATCCCTGTGGCTGCAGCAGTGCACAGCTGTTTTTGTGTAGTTTTGAATATGTCTCTGTCCGTCCTCAGCTGAAGGAGATGCCGGTCAGCTCCCCTGAGAAGCCGTGGCAGGTGGATCCCGTCCAGGTGGCGGAGCGGCGGGACCTCAGGGACAGTCACCTGGTGTTCAGCGTCGACCCAAAGGGCTGCGAGGACGTAGACGACACGTTGTCGGTGCGAAGCTTCGCCGACGGGAAGCTGCTGGAGCTCGGTGTCCACATCGCTGATGTCACCCACTTTGTCAGCGAGGGATCACTCACCGACCTGGAAGCACGAACCAGGTGAGACGCCGGCGGGTTGACACCTTCACCAGCTGTTCAGGAGCTGAGCGGCTGCTCCTGCACTAAATCAGATTCTGAATAGATGCACATTGAAAATCTCTATTATTTTGTCCATCAATTCGCTGTAGGAGACACATTTGTCCTTTTATAGGACAGAAACGGAAATTGTCCAAAGCTGTTGCTGCAGAAAAAGCTTCTGACAAACACTTAACACAGAGAAACCCTTTCATCGGGAAAAAGTGTTTTATCAAAGAAAGAAAGTTAAACAGAACAATGAAAGAAATAAACAGATTTTTAAAAGTAAGGGGAGACGATACAGCTAAAGACTCAGGTGATGATCGTAAAGTAACGGTGATGATAAAGAGATGTTTGTCCCCAGGGCTACGACGTACTACCTGGCGGACCGCAGGTACGACATGCTGCCTGCGGTGCTCAGTGCAGACCTCTGCTCTCTGCTGGGAGGAGTCGACAGGTCAGTGAACTCCTGGTCTCCCTGACAGCTGCAGGTTTCAACCCTTTGGATTCTTACCCATGCGCTCGCTCTTAATTCCAGGTATGCGATGAGCGTGCTGTGGGAGCTCGACGCACACACCCTCGCCGTCAACCAGGTGTGGTTCGGTCGCACAATAATCCGCTCGTCCTACCAGCTGCACTACGAGCTGGCCCAGGCGCTCCTCAACGGAGAGCAGGCGGAGGTGGCGGAGCTGGGGCAGCTTGGCTCTGAGGAGAAGGCTGTGAAGCTGTCCGAACTCACCCAGGCCCTGGAGACGCTCACACATGTAGCCAGACACCTCCGAGCGCAGAGGGACCGAGGAGGAGCGCTGGAGCTGGAGGGGGTGGAGGTACGCTTGGTTCATCCGGATTTTTATCCTGAGGCAAAGTGTCCCAGACATCCCTCTCCCCAGCCACGCCTTCCAGGGGCGTTCCCAGGCCTGATGGGATGTGTAGTCCCTCCAGCAGGTTCTGGGTCTGGTGGCTCCAGGTAGTGAGGGGCAGGGTAAACGCAGCTAGACGGTGTAAACCCACTTCTACCGCTGGACGTGTCATTCCAGACACATTTTTCCCAGGACAGCGAAGGAATCACCAGATAAAAAAACTCCTGAGCTCTTGTTCTCTGTCTTGTTTCCACACTTGAATAAAAACTTTGTCTGTGGTTCGTCTCAGGTTCGCGCCCAACTGGATGAGGACGGGAACATCACGGCCCTGGTCCCCCGTCAGCCGCTGGAGGTCCACGAGACCGTGGCAGAGTGCATGATTTACGCCAACCACTGGGTAGCGCGCAAGATCCAGGAGTCCTTCCCTCATCAGGCGCTGCTGAGGTATCACCCGCCGCCACGGCAGGAGTTCTTCAGTCAGCTGGTGGAGAGCGCCAAGGCTGGAGGATACACCATCGACACCAGGTAACCGATTCAGGATCTTCTCCTGCTTCTCACGCAGGTTGTTTTGGACCAATTAGAGAACGAGTCTCATTTTCTCCAGGACCAACAAGGCTTTAGCTGACTCCCTGGACCGAGCGGTGGATCCCCAGGACCCGCTGGTGAACAGGCTGCTGAGGATGATGACCACCCAGGCCATGTCCGAGGCTCTGTACTTCTCCACTGGTGCTCAGTCCGTGGATCAGTTCTACCATTACGGTATTTGTTTTCATCCTGAGGTTCTGATTCGGTGATAAACATGGATCTGTTTAGAATAAACAAGATATTAGAATCTAAAAATTAAAACTTGATTTCTGTCTCTCAGGTCTGGCTCTGGACCGCTACACCCACTTCACCTCCCCCATTCGACGCTACGCCGATGTCGTGGTCCACCGCCTTCTCTCCGCAGCCCTCACCGCGGAGACGGGAGGGGTCCCCGGCAGAGCTTTATCCAGTAACAAGCAACTGGAAGAAATGGCTCAGCATATCAACAACAAGAATAGGGTCAGTGCTGATCTGTGACTTACTCTTACTGGATGAAATGAACTCAGTCTGACCTATGACCTCTGTATGACCTCCAGGCAGCCAAGCGAGCGCAGAAGATCTCCACAGAGCTGTTTCAGTGTCTCTACTTCAAAGAGAGAGATCCTCAGACTGATCAGCGCTGCGTGGCCGACGCCGTCATCTACTCCATCCGAGACAACGGCGTGTTGGTGTTTGTCTCAGAGTAAGTCGAGTCCCAAGATGCAGCACCGCTCTCCTGAGTCCGTTTCCTGTTCCCATGAGCCGCTGATCCAGATTTCAATGATCCAGCAGCTCTGACGTCACTGTGTTCCCTTCAGGTACGGCGTGAAGGGGCCGGTGTATATGAAGAATCGGGAGGGCCAGGTAGTGGCGGCAGGACCGGACGGCAGCTGCGAGTGGCAGAGCGGCTCAGTGCGACGCTTCTCCGACCACATCACCACCACCTCCAGCTGCGGCACATCCACCTTCAGGCTGTTTGACCACGTCACTGTGAGTCTCAGCACATTTATACTGAATTAAATAATCCAGTTCGAAGTCTGACACGTCCAATCTCAGACCCCATTGGCTGACGGTGAATTAGCCTCTATGGGCATTGGCCCATATTTTGGTTCTCATGGTTTGGACAGAGTTGTGATAGGCTGAGAGGTGTTGCTGACAAAATACTCTTTACTACCTTTTATTAAACTCCTTCAGTTTTCCCTTCATACTTCTTTAGACATGTAAACTGCATCTGGATGAGTTGTCACACAGCTGAGGCAGTAACCCTCGTGGAGCTGAGGACCAAAGTGAAACTAACGGCTCTTCCTCACATGAACACCCGACTTGCTCTCTAAAGGTTCGTCCGTCTGAAAAAGCTGCTGCTGACGTTTACCTCCTCGTCTCCGCAGGTTCGTATTTCTGTCCACTCCTCCCATTGCCACGCCGACCGGCTAAACCTGGAGGTGGTCAGCAACCAGCCGTACCGCAGCGCCGCCACCCAGCAGCCCAGCTCCCAGGGCCGCAGCCAGCTGGTGCAGGAGGTGGTGCGTCTGGCCGAGGAGGCGTATCAGCAGGCCCAGGAGAAGGCGGCCCGGCGGCCCAAACTCTCCAGAGAGGAGAGAGAGTTCAGTCAGAGCAAAACTCCCAATCTGTACTCGCTGCTGGAGGAGGTTCGAGAACTGGCACTAATGGACCCGGACATGATCCCTCAGGTCTGTGCATCAACGGCTTAGAGCAGCACGGAGAGAAGAGGACTCACACGTGATGGAGGACGACTGTGAACGTACATTACATATCAGTAAAGATATCAACGAACAAATATTTACATGAAGCAGAAGAGACTTTATTCTCTTTCTTTTTAGAATCAGCACCAGTGTGTTTTTATTATCTGTAATCTTTTATCAACCAAATAAAGATGTTTGACGTGAGGTGCTCACAAGACTTTCCATAGAGACGATCAGTGACTGTATGTGAAGCTGATTAACGAGTGTGTATAACGTTACTGACAAACACTGCTTCCTTGTGCTGGTCACTGAGCGTGGAGCCGTGGTATCAAGTCCAAGTTAATCAACGATGAAAATCATCCTCTGTCCTGTTACAGACACTTTAAAAACCACAACAGAAAATATGGAATCAATGTTTAATCATGTTTCAGATAAAAAACGTTTTGAACAGTTTGTATCTCAAACCTGCAGGTTTACACACACACACACACTAATCTCTGTCCTCACTCGTTGCTGATTGGCTGCTGGCTGGTCTCTTCCTCGCGCTGGCTGGACTCGGCTGAAGCCTCGGAGTCTGTGGGCGGAGTCTGGCTGGGTGGGTGTGTGCTGCTGCCGTCCGGCTCCAGGTCGAAACGCTCCGTCACCTCCTCCTCCTCGTTGGATTTGTTGAGGAGATTTGCAGAAGACACAGATGCTGGTTCGTCTGCTGATGTGTCCACGGCCTGAGAGTCAGTGGAGTCTAGAGAGGAAGAGACAAATGTGACATCAAGATTAAAAAGAAAGTTTTACATCACGTCCACGCTGCCTCGTTTTCGTTTGAAAACTCCGGGGTTGTGTTTTATTCTGGACGAACAAGATGTTTATCAACTTGTTTAACTGGAAGTAACGATAAAAGATAAAAGATTCTTTTATCTTAAACATTCTATGATTCCAGCTTCGTTTCGTGTCAATGTGAATTGATATTTTTAGGATCGTCTTTGACTGAATCACAGATTATTGGCTTCATGTAGAATCTGTGACTGATCTGAGGCGTCTCACCTGCTTCCTGCTGGTGGCGGGCGAGCCTCCTCTCCAGAGCTCGCTGTCGGTTCAGCTCCATGCGCCGCTGCTGCTCCTCGGTGAGGGAGGGGGGGGCGGCTGGCGAAGGAGGAGCAGGCGTAGAGTGGACTGGTCTCTGGGCTTCGTTACTGAAGCTCACTCCACTAAATGGATCCGGATCTTCAAAGATGGGCAGTTTAGCTGCTGCCTCTTCTTCACCTGCAACACAGCATTTTGAAAAGACTGAATTAATTGTGTAAATTTAAACCTGTCTCACTTTTACACAATGATTATATTTGTGCTGACTTGTCATAACGTAAGTAATATCTGGTCTTGTCTTTACTAAGAGTCTTGCTGTGCAAGAGGCTGTAAATAAAGATGGACGACATGACGGCTCCTGAAAGTGAAGCCAAATCATCTTAAATCGCCCCCTGGGGGCTGGCTGCAGTATAGGTCATAAAAGTGTTCATGTTTCTGATAAGTTTGGTTCTAATTAGTTATTTGATTATAAAAAAACGTGATTGACGGATGAACCTGACTCGTGGTTGATCAGGCCTGTGTAACAGCAGGACCTTGACACCACGGCTCTACGCCACAAAAACCCAATGATGACTGGAGGGAGTTTATTCTCTTACCCTCGTTATCAAAGTCTTCGTGTGTCAGTGGCATGTCCAGTCGAATCCGTTTGAGACAGGTCTGCCGATGCAAAAACCCAAACAGATTAAAAACCGTATCCACTGATGATTTACCAACATTCAGCATCCGGATCCCACCTGCACTTCTTTCTTGTTGCCCAGTTTCTCCACTTTGTCAATAAAGTCTTCAAACTGCAGTTTGGGAAACAACCTGTGAGCCCAGTTCTCCATCTTCTGCATCAGCAGCCGCAGATCTGCAGCCTGATAGGGACACAAACACGTCATGCTCTCTTCTACACATCGAGCTGCCGTTTGGTCACTGCTGCGTCCTCAGCTCTCACCTCGTGTCCTTTGCCTTTGAAGTGGACGTCGTCAAACATAGTCCTCAGAGCTGGAAGTCCTCTCTCTGAGATCAGCCTGAAGAAAAACGTTTTACATCTCATCAACAACTGAAGAGAACAATAAATCCTGTACTGTCCAGCATATGTGGGATTAAATGATGTTTGTGGCGTCTTCGTCAGCCGACAACACTATTTACTTTTTAAACCAACTTGAATGTAAAGTGGTGTGGTACCTGTGAGAGTCCAGTTTGGGCTGCGGCCTCTTCACTCCCTTCCTTTTGGCTGCAGGAACCTCATCCAGCTTGGACACGTTTCCTTCATCATCCTCTTCTTCTTCATCACCATGAGAACAGAGCAGGACAACATCACGTCACCGTGTTGACATAAACCCTGCTCTCTCCAATCAATTCTCAAATTCTTTTTAGTATATCGGTATGAACTGATCTAAAACGTTGAGTGTTCTCTAAAGATGCTTCATGTCTGGACACGGCGTTTGTGAGAGTGAAGACTCAAGGTTCAGGCCAGGAGCAGGAAACATACAAAATCCTTTTCTAAAAATCTGTTCTAATTGTGCTGACATTTTGCTGGGTTCATGTCTGTCGACAGCTTAGAAGAGAAAGACTCATCCTTCTTCTCACCATTTCCAAAAGGGTGTCTGTCCTCGTGTCCCCCCTGTCCCGGGGAGTGAGGCGGGGGGAGGGGAGGGAACGCTTCGTCCTCTCTGCTGTGGAAGTTGGAAATGTCCGGATCAGTCATGGTGAGAAACTCCTGCAGGAAAAATAAGAGTCAATCACCATGAGAATTAAAGTTACAGTCCTGGAAACAAGTACTTTACATTTAAAAATGGTTTCTATTGGTCTTTTATGATTCTATTTGAAATAAAATAATTTATTGATACAGAAGAAAAAGTTGTGTTCATCAGCTGCCAGGTCGTACGTTACTACTTCAGTATAAAAGCTCAGCCACAGAGATCTGCGTTATGATTCAGTCCAATAAATACCGGTTCCTGATTGGCTCTGGATTTTCATACCCAACCATATTCTCAGAATCAGGTAACAGCCCTTTTATATGCTATTCATCTGTAATACATCAAACGTGCTCCATACAGCTCAGCTGTGACCCTAACTCATATAATGTACTCAGCTCATGTGCTCCTTCATCTCCATCAGACATTATGTATAAACACTTTAAACAGGAAGTTACAAACTGTTGTTGTGTTGATGTGTTCAGTTCCATCAGCGTCTGTTGGACTTGTGTCCTTGTGTCCTTGTGTCCTGGGAGAGGATCCTCACATGGGACTGAGCTTTATTCACTGATCACTAAGTTTCTGTTTGACTCTAGTTGAGTGAAGATCAGAGGAAGTTGCTCCTTGTTAACATCGATGAGACAAACTGGGAATAGTGAATATGGGACTCTACGAATAAAATGTTATTGATATATATATATATATATATATTTCTTTTGAATTATATTTCTTCCTGTCTGTGTTTCTACACTTGTCTCTTGCGGCTGTTACGGTTTAAAAAACACATCAAGTGTTAATTATAAAATGAATCTGGGGATATTATCGAGTATCGGCCCTGATATCAGTTATCGATCCTCTGGGGTTTGGTATCGACAACGGGGGGAAACCGTATCGGTGGAACAGCGCAGCTTCCGGTGCAGGACGCGGGAAACTCAACAAGCTGTCAAAATAAAAGTGTGAGAAACAAACGATCTGTTGCTTCTGCTGCAGCTCAGAGACTAAAATAAAATAACTTTAAATAAAACCAACAGTCTGAGAGAAAACGCATTTATTATACTAACTTAAATAACTTGAAATAAACCCACATGTAAATCTGTGAAACGGAGGAACTCCGCGCTAGCGCTGCTAAGCTAACCGCTAGCTGGGGTTAGCTCAGTTAGCCAACACGTCAGATAATAACAACAGCTGTTAAACATGAAAACGACTCGAACCTCGAGTCAGCAGCTTCAACACAAACACAAACATTAGAGTTCAAGTATTTTAAAGGACATTTTATCTTTATTTTATATTTTACCAGTCACGAGCTGCTGAGACAGGAACCTGCGGGATGCCCTCTTCCGGTACACAGTGGAGCCGCTTTCAAAATAAAGTCCACCGGAAACGAGCCCAAACTAAATAAGAGCAATTGAAGTGAAATAATGAAATATAATAATCCCTGATTTATTCCTCAGGAGAATTGGAACTATTCTAAACTGCTCACTCCTGCTCATCACACTGGTCTCTTGTTTGTCATCATCTTATTCGTTGTGCTAGTATATTTAGTACTTTACTGTTTATTCCAGTACTTTATTGTGTATCATTTACTTATATTACATTACTTAAATATTTGTATATAATGAAGTAAAAATATAAGATTTTCTTGGTTTCAAGTTTAAAGTCAGGTTTGTGTTGGAGGAAGTTTGGACTCAGTGTTTCTAAAATCCTTGATAAGAACTTAGAGTTGTTCACTGTGCGTCTGCAATAGTTTCTATTCTAAAGAAGCTTCACCGTGAGAATTGTCCTGAGCACATTATCAAGCTGAGAAAAACCAGCTTCATCTGAACACACCACACAGTGAAGACCAGTCTTCACCTCCATCATCCTCAGTTCTTTATTGATTCTTCTGCGACAGTGAACCAGCTCCTCTCTGCAGTCAGAAGCCTGAAGTCCAACTTCAGCTTCATCCAAAACCACACAAGAGCAGTTTGTTCAAAATAATAATAAATAACCATCATCATCTTCATCATCCTCTTCTTCATCATCATCTTCATCATCATCATCATCATACACCAAACTCAAATGAATTCCTCCAGAGTCATGACGAGTTCAGGCTGTTTATAAAAAAAAAAACTGAAAAAATACAAACAGCCGCACAGTTACATCAACAAAATGAAGTTTTACAGCAGTGGAGTCACTATTCATTCATGTGTGTGTGTGTGTGTGTGTGTGTGTGTGTGTGTGTGTGTGTGTGTGTGTGTGTGTGTGTGGTGTGTGTGTGCTTCAGAGGCGTCCACGCAGCAGGAACATGAGGAAGACGGCGCTGAGCAGGATGCAGAGCGTGCACACGGTGGGAACCACGATCTCTGTGACCATCTCCATGTGGCCGATCAGCGGATCTGAAGCACAAACATACATGTGGGAAAGTGCACATATTTTGAATGTTGTTAAACTTGTGTGTTCACATATTCTGACATACATGCTTGATCTTGAGTATTTGAGGTGTGAGTATATTCATTCACAGAAATGTCTTCAGGGGACATTTTTGATTTAAAGTTAGATGAATGTGATTATGCAATGATTGTTGATGTTTTCATGTTGAAGCAGAACTTGTGAGTTTTCAGGTTGTGACGTTTGAGCAGTGAAGTCACAAACGGTTGCTTCTGGTCTTTTCATGACGTTTGAGTGTTTCCAGGTTTATCATTGACAGAACAGTAGTTTTAAATGTTTGTTCTCACACAGAAACATTTCTTGTACCTAAACCTCATCATGCACTGGCCAAGCCCTTTGCATCCCTGCATGTTCCTGACTTCCCTGGGACTTTCTTGTAGCTGCAGGAGCGAAACAAAGAAGAACTCTGTTAGAGAGCGAATCACAAGCTTGAGACAGACTTTTCCTTTGTTTGGCTCCAGCAGCTTCTCACAGACTTTATTCACCCACCTGCAGCCAGGAGCTGGTTACTGGAGGAACAGGTCTCCACAGCTTTCCTCTTCCAGCTCTCCACCTGCACAGACACAACACCACAGTTCTAACATGTAACGTAACCACATGAAATGGGGAAAAACAAATACATGTTTCGCTGTGATACTGTGGACGTGGACAAATTCAGAAAAGAGCAACACAAAAGATATTGTGTGATTGGGCTCATCTGTGTCGTTACTTTCTTCTGATGTGATGTGAGTCCTTTACTTAATTGAATTTAAACTGCTACCTATGTTATATCTAAAGCTGAGTTCTTACATTATAGTTTAAAACCTGCAGAAACCTCTAGTTCTTAATACTTTTTATCCAGTTTGAAGTCACATTTTTACACTTTTTAGATCTTGGTGGTTTTTAACTCTGTACTTGAAGCAGATGAAGGATCTGAAGTTTTCAGAGAAACCCGTTGTGAACGTTAGCGGCAGCTCGACTCTCAGCCAATCAGAGACGTGTCAGAGAAACACTGAGTTCAACATGAAGCTGCTGTTTGTTTTAGAGGAGGAGACGTCTGAGGAGGATTCAGATACAAACCTCCTGAACCATCAACACTGAGGGAATCGAACCAGGAGAAGACTCCAACTCCCATCATCCCTCACTGCTTCAACACAACATACTATCCTCCAGAGGGATTTGATCGTGTCGTGTGTTGTTCACCTCTCTCTGGTTGGGAAAGCCGTTGGAGCTGATGATGCGTTTGTAGAACTGGACAGAGGCCTTCGGGTAACGGGGTTTGTTCTTGTTCCTGAAGTCCACGTAGTACAGGCCGAACCTTTCGGAGTATCCTTCGTCCCACTCAAAGTTGTCGAGCAGCGACCAGGCTGTGTAGCCCTTGATGTTGACCCCGTCTTTAATCGCTGTGAGACGATCCAGAGAAGAAAACAAGCACGAGACAACAGCATGAAGCTTTAAGTCAGGAACGAGCCAATCAGAAAACCAGACAGGGAAATCTTTCTCCGCTGTGACGTCGTCTGTGCGTCAAGGGGCGTTTTGTCGTTTCACCTTTGAGCATTTCGTTGATGTAATCTTTGAAGTACTGCATCCTCCAGTCGTCACAGAGGTCGGTGCAGAGCATCTTCTCTGATACGCCGTTCTCCGTCACGTAGATCATTGGGTTTCCGTACTGAGTCTGTGGAGAGAAGTCGTGTTACGTTCAAGTGAGATGTTCACGCAGCGTGATGTTCACTTTAGTTGATAACCTCTGTTCTCAACCCTGTCTGTTTGTCTGTTTGTCTGTTTGTCTGTTTGTCTGTTTGTCTGTTTGTCTGTTTGTCTGTTTGTCTGTTTGTCTGTTTGTCTCTTTGTCTGAGCAGCAGGATGAGGCGATAACTACTGAACAGATTTCCATAGAACTTGGTGGAAAGATGAAACATGAGCCAACAAAGAACTACTTAAAGTTTTGGATCTGGACAAAAGATCCAGGATTTTTTTTATTTTTTATAATTTCACCCTCGAGTCCAAATGAGTGTTTGTATCAAATTAGCTGAAATTCTCTCAAGGCGTTCTTGAGATTTCTTGCTCATAAGAATGGGACAAACAGAAAACCTGAAAGCATCATGCCTCCGGCCACTGGGTGTCGCCGGCGCGGAGGCACACAAACCTCCACAGTGCACACCACTATATCTGTGCATGTTGTATTCACTTCTCTAAAAACCCAGTGGGATCTTGATAATAAACCTCACACAGCAGCTGCAGATCTGGATTTCATTCCGATCTGTGTTCTGCACCTTGACAAAGTTCAGCAGGCGTCTGAAGCCCCAGGGGACAGAGTAGAGCCACTCGGAGCCGGGGTCGGGCCATTTAGGGTCAACCAGCTCAGCCAGGTCACGGTCAGCGAAGTAGCTGTCCCCGACGCCTGACGGGTAATTCTTCTGGGTGATGTAGCGGGTGGTGAAATGTCCGAGGCCCAGGAAGTCACAGGTTCCTCGGATGTAACTCTTCTCCTGAGGTGAGAAGACGGGGAGGCGTGAAGCTCCCAGGCCCTGCTGGCCGCTCTTCCTGCCTACAGGTCAAAGGTCAACACAAACAAAGTATGGTAAAGTATCCGACCAGGTGCATGAGCTGTGAAGCTGCTTTCAGACTGAACTCTACACTATCACACACTACTATATATACACTGTTTCCTCTGGAGTGAGAGGCTCCAGATTATCTGCAGACTGTCTCCTCCTGACCTCCAACTTTAAAGTCTGTATAGATCCAGGAGAAGTGCATGTGTGAACACAACGAGCTGTTGTGAGTGCGTCTGTGCAGAAAACCTCCTGCTGTGTTGTGCATGTGAGAAACTCTGAGGAAACTCTGGAGACGATTCTCCGACTCTACCTGACGTGACAGCATCGAACTACTTCAACTCAAACACAAGAGTTTAAGGTTCAAGAGAAAGGAAACAGCTGAAGTGTGTGAATGATGCTTTTGTTTTCCACACATATAAAATATCACGTGACAAGTTGAACACACGTATGTGACGATGACGTACCGACGTAATCTTTCATAACTTGGGGGTAATCCCCGTTGAAGATGGGAGTCGCAAACCAGCCCATGTAGAACTGGATGTATCTCTCTGCTGCTTCGATGTCCCTCTGGTTGGTGACGTCCACTGGCTCGCCCCAGTCAGCTGTTAGAGAGATCCCAACCAGGCCTGACACACACACACACACACAATCTACTTCACTGTCCAGCAGGGTGGAAGAAGATAAAAATATGAAGTATAAAGTTTTCCTTTTGACCTTTTTGTTTGCTTCTCCACTGTGTGTCATACGTGTGCCAGACCTTAGCATGAGCCTGAAACACAGAGTCACCGTCGTCACTTCAGTGTATTTGATCTCATGTGAAAAATAATGAAACATGAAGTGATCGAATCCCAGAGATTTGGCAACAAAACCATAACTAAAATAACAAAATAACAACTATGAAAAAATTACAAATGATAAAGAACATGCTGAACGTGAACCCTCGAGTTTCCAAAGTAAAGTTGACAGCTAGTTATTGAAGCAAACAGAAGTGTGGCACTGCAGCAACATGTGTGGAACATGGCTGGTTGAACCTCAGACTGTAAATAAACATGGACCAATGATGCAGCCCCCTCTTACTTTGATGAGGTGGTGGGCAGCTCTGTACGCTCCGGTTCCCTTCAGCTTCAGCCCCGGTGCATGTTCCCCTGTCTCATATCCCTCCACAGCAATCGACTGCAGACAACACAAGAGGGCGCTCTCTGATATACAGGTCAAACATCTGTTCACAGTGTGGAGAGGATCTTTAATCTACTTTATCAACGACATGATTATTTACTCATTTGCCTTGTTATTCACCCTGTGAGTTAAAAAACCTCAGGAAGTAACTCAGAACTTTAAAGCGCTGAGATCGACAGTTTAAAAATGAAGTTTAACGTTATACCATCACAAAAAGAACCAATCACAGACGGGTGAAGACTCTGCAGGAAGTCCAGCACATAAAAGAGGAACCTTCACACCGTGTTGGAGCAGGACAGTGAAGGCACCGCTCCTCTCCGACCTCACGTACCCACGGATTGTTGAAGGTGATCCAGTTCCTCACTCGGTTTCCAAATCTCTCAAAGCACAAGTTGGCAAAGTCGTTGAAGTAGTTAACCATGCTGACGTTCTGCCAGCCGCCGTACTTCTCCTGTAGGACCTGGACGGTTGGAGAGTTAGTTTGTGTCAACGCTCGACGTCCAATCAGCAAAGAGAAGAGACGAAGCGTGAGGCGGCGTTTCTCACCTGAGGTAGGTCCCAGTGGTACAGGGTGACGACAGGTGTGATCTTATTGTCCAGCAGCATGTTGATCAGGTCGTTGTAATATTTGATTCCTTTCTCATTGATGTGTTCGCCTGAAAATCATGGAATTCATTTGAATATCTAAAGAACAATGCTCATCACAAGTTGTTGTGTCGATCCACTAAAACCCAAAGTATTTGATTTACAGCAGAATATAAAGCAAATGTTGCTTTTGCTCGATTAATCACTTCAATGATTGATTTTTTTACATTTTGCTTATTATTTTTCTGGCGTTTGACTCATTCATGTTTCAACAATTCTAATGAAAGTAAACTTATTGAACAATGTGATTCCACTGCACTAAAATACAGTAAAAACCGTTTTCATGAATTGAATAGAAAGATGAAGCATTTCTCACTTTTCAGTCCGCTTGGTAAAATCCTCGGCCAGGAGATGGAGAAACGATAATGATTCAGCTTCATGTCTTTCATCAAGGTGACGTCGTCCTGGAAGACAAAGGACAACACTTTTCAAATCACTGCAACAAAAACACTCTGGTTCTCAGTTTCACGCTCGTAATTCAACAGGATGTAAATTGAGTGTTTACCAGTTGGTAGTTTTGGTTCCTGTGAGGTTTCTCTATCATTACCTCAACCAACTGTCATTTCATAATGATCAACCCGGTTGTCTTGTGTTTTATTAATAAAGCGGAGTCACCTTGAATTTGTAGTATCCCTCACACGACGAGTCTCCTGTGTCATTTAGGAATATCTTCCCCTTCCTGTGGGCGAAGGAATCCCAGATGCTCGCTCCTTTCCCATCGATGTTCCACGCTCCTTCAGTCTGATAGGCCGAGCTGCCCACCCCCCACGAGAAACCTGCACAGAGACAGAGACAGAGAGGTAGGATGCTAGGATGCTAAGTAGGATGCTAGGTAGCATGGTAGGATGGTAGGTAAGTAGGTAGGTAGGTAGGATGCTAGGATGCTAAGTAGGATGCTAGGTAGCATGGTAGGATGGTAGGGCGGGAGGATGGTAGGCAGGTAGGCAGGTAGGTAGGATGCTAGGACGCAGGTGGTGGATGCTAGGTAGCATGGCAGGATGGTAGGTAGGCAGGCAGGCAGGTAGGTAGGTAGGTAGGATGGTAGGTGATAGGATGGTAGGTCGCAGGATGGTAGGTAGGTAGAATAGTAGGTAGGAAGGTAGGTAGGATGGTAGGAGGTAGGATGGTAGGGAGGTAGGATGGTAGGTAGATAGGATGGTAGGTCGTAGGATGGTAGGTAGGTAGAATAGTAGGTAGGAGGCTGGTAGGTAGGATGGCAGGTAGGTAGGATGGTGGGGAGGTAGGATGGTAGGTAGGATGGTAGGTAGGTAGGATGGTAGGTAGGTAGGATGGTAGGTCGGTAGGATGGTAGGTAGGTAGAATAGTAGGTAGGAGGGTAGGTAGGTAGGATGGTAGGGAGGTAGGATGGTAGGGAGGTAGGATGGTAGGAGGTAGGAGGGCAGGTAGGAGGATGGTAGGTCGGCAGGATGGCAGGTAGGCAGGACGGTAGGTCGAGGATGGTAGGTAGGCAGGTAGGATGGCAGGATGGTAGGTAGAGAGGTAGGTAGGATGGTAGGCCGCAGGAGGGCAGGGCAGGATGGCAGGTGCAGGCAGGTGAGGCAGGAGGGCAGGTAGGCAGGATGGTAGGTAGGCAGGATGGCAGGATGGTAGGCAGGCAGGATGGCAGGTCTGCAGGAGGGCAGGCAGCAGGATGGTAGGTAGGTAGGAGGGTAGGGTAGGTAGGCAGGATGGCAGGTAGGTAGGATGGTAGGATGGTAGGTAGGATGGTAGGTCTGCAGGAGGGCAGGTCGGCAGGATGGTAGGTAGGATGGCAGGTAGGCAGGTCTGCAGGATGGCAGGTAGGCAGGATGGCAGGTAGGTAGGATGGCAGGATGGTAGGTCGGTAGAAGGGCAGGTAGGCAGGAGGGTAGGTGGGTAGGATGGTAGGATGGCAGGTAGGTAGGATGGTAGGATGGCAGGATGGTAGGATGGTAGGATGGTAGGATGGTAGGTAGGTAGGTAGGAGGTAGGAGGGTAGGTCAGCAGGATGGTAGGTAGGTAGGTAGGTAGGATGGTAGGTAGGATGGTAGGTAGGTAGGATGGTAGGATGGTAGGTAGGTAGGAGGGTAGGTCGGTAGGATGGTAGAGGTAGGTAGGGAGGTAGGAGGGTAGGTCTGCAGGGAGGGTAGGTCGGTAGGATGGTAGGTCTGCAGGTAGGAGGGCAGGTCGGTGGTGGATGGTAGGTAGGTGGGTGGCAGGGTAGGCAGGATGGCAGGTAGGTAGGCAGGTAGGTCGGCAGGATGGTAGGTAGGTAGGATGGTAGGTGGCAGGTGAGGATGGTAGGTCGGTAGGATGGTAGGAGGGGCAGGTCCGTAGGATGGTGGTGGAGGTAGGATGGTAGGATGGTAGGATGGTAGGTAGGTAGGAGGGTAGGTCAGGTAGGAGGGTAGGTAGGTAGGATGGTAGGTAGGTAGGAGGTAGGAGGGTAGGAGGGTAGGTAGGATGGTAGGTAGGTAGGATGGTAGGTTGGTAGGATGGTAGGTAGGTAGGATGGTAGGATGGTAGGTAGGTAGGATGGTAGGTCTGCAGGATGGTAGGTAGGTAGGGAGGTAGGAGGGTAGGTCGGTAGGAGGGCAGGTCGGCAGGATGGTAGGTCGGTAGGTCGGCAGGAGGGTAGGTCTGCAGGATGGCAGGTAGGCAGGCAGGTAGGCAGGATGGCAGGTAGGCAGGATGGTAGGTAGGCAGGCAGGTAGGTCGGCAGGATGGTAGGTAGGCAGGATGGTAGGCAGGTAGGTAGGATGGTAGGTCGGTAGGATGGTAGGAGGGCAGGTCGGTAGGATGGTAGGTAGGTAGGATGGTAGGATGGTAGGATGGTAGGTAGGTAGGAGGTAGGTCGGTAGGATGGTAGGAAGGTAGGGAGGTAGGATGGTAGGGCGGTAGGATGGTAGGATGGTAGGTAGGTAGGTAGGAGGGTAGGTAGGTAGGTTGGTAGGTAGGTAGGTAGGTAGGATGGTAGGTAGGTAGGATGGTAGGTCGGTAGGATGGTAGGAGGGTAGGTAGGATGGTAGGATGGTAGGATGGTAGGATGGTAGGTAGGGCCTGTAGGATGGTAGGATGGTAGGATGGTAGGTAATGGGAGGCAGGATGGTAGGTCGGTGGGATGGTAGGTAGGTAGGATGGTGGGATGGTAAGATGGTAGGTAGGAGGTAGGAGGGTAGGTTGGCAGGATGGTAGGTGGTGCAGGTAGGATGGCAGGTAGGTAGGATGCTAGGTCGGTAGGATGGTAGGAGGGTAGGAGGGTAGGTAGGTAGGATGGTAGGTAGCATGGCAGGATGGTAGGTAGGCAGGTCTAGGATGGTAGGATGGTAGGATGGTAGGTAGGATGGTAGGCAGGTAGGAGGTAGGATGGTAGGGAGGCAGGAGGGTAGGTAGGATGGTAGGTAGGCAGGATGGCGATGGTAGGCAGGTAGGATGGGAGTCTGCAGGATGGTGGTGGGGAGGCAGGTAGGAGGGCAGGTAGGCAGGATGGCAGGCAGCATGGCAGGATGGCAGGGCAGGCAGGCAGGTAGGCAGGCAGGCAGGCAGGCAGGCAGGCAGGTAGGCAGGCAGGCAGGCAGGCAGGATGGCAGGGCTGGTGGGATGGCAGGCAGGCAGGTAGGATGGCAGGCAGGCAGGCAGGCAGGATGGCAGGATGGCAGGTCAGCAGGATGGTAGGATGCTAGGATGATAGAGGTTGGTAGGATGGTAGGATGGTAGGATGCTAGGATGGTAGGATGCTAGGATGGTAGGTAGGTAGGATGGTAGGATGCAGGTCAGTAGGATGGTAGGATGGTAGGATGGTAGGATGGTAGGATGGTAGGTAGGTAGGATGGTAGGATGCTAGGATGCTAGGATGCTAGGATGCTAGGTACCAGTAGGGAAGGTTCCATAGTAGAAAGACGTTCTCTCGTTCTTGGTCCAGTCGAAGTCGTCAGAGGCTGAAACACACAGCACCAGTGTGATCACATGGTGCGTCCTCAGGATGAACTGCATCGTGTCTCACTGAGGAAAAATCATAAAAACACATTTAATGCCATGTCTCTACACACAGTGACAACACAACACAAAGAAACACAAGCAGATTGGTGAGGGATGGATGAGATGTTGTGTTACTTTGATTCACTCACTCTCAGGTGTGTTGTCTTCTTCTGCCGAGACTAAAGATGTAAAATCTCAGTGAGACATATTTAATAAAGATGAAATCAGATCTTACGTGTGATGTGGAGCAGATGTCCCCTGACAGGACCAATCCCAGCAGGCTGTCTCGGCTTTTCAGTAAAAACTCAAAAACGTCCAGAAGCTCATCTGTCAGATATGTGATCTTTGTCAGAGCTTCATTTCAACCAGCCTGAAGACACAGAGACACAAAACGCTATCAGAGACAGGAAGTACGTCAGCTTGTCCAGCACAGTGAGGATGAGAGACATCTCAGGCCGCTTTCAAAACCAGATTCAGAAAGAAACGAGCGGTGCAGCCGCCTCTGAGTCCTGTGATCCTCCGTGTGTCCCCTCTCGCCCACAGCTAACCATCTGACCTGCTGACGTTCTGCTGGAAGCTGCTCCACGGCACCAGAAACGTCCCCGAGCTTCTGGATCTGCTGCTCAAAGCTCCACTCCGTCACCGACTGGGTCCTGCCAGAGTCACAAGTACACATCCAGGGTGTTCTCTGCTATTCACACAGACACACACACGCACACACACACCCACAGACACACACACACACTCCATTGGAGGTCAGTGATGTGTGAATTTGCTGGAACAAACAGATCTTTTACATGAAGAACAGATTTTGATGCTGTCAGCAAAGTTCACGTCCATGATGCTGCCGCTGTGGCTTTGTGTTGTGTAGCTGTGAAGCACAACACATACATTGTCACTTATGGTGTGTGTGTGTGGTGTGTGTCTGTGTCTGTGTAACAGATGAAGTAGAAACTTTAAAGATGAAACTTTATAAACACAAGTTCACATTCTGCACTGATTTTTAAATTGTCCTCAACACTTTTGAATTAGTAAATACATAAAGAATGATGACGATTATTATTATAAGAATGATTATTATTATTCTAAAAGTATTATTAACCCCTGATGTCCCATGACGTTCTCTTCTCTCCTCTCAGATTCTCAGTAGTAATAATAATAATAATAATAATAATAATAATTTGTTGGAATAAATTGACGGATGTGAACACTAACCCTAACCCTCTATTGTTTATCAACAACAAATTTTTATAATCTAATAAAAAAAATCTCAAACAATTTTCTCTTCTATCTTATGTTTGTTTGGACATTTGGACAAAGAAATAAGTGAGAAAATGACGAACAGATTGTTCAACACGTAAATGAATCATCAGAGAATCAGTAAAATGACGTCTCCACAATAAAGAAATAAAAAATGATTTCACAGAAAGTGTTCAAGTGAAAACTTAACAAACAACTAATCAACTGAATATTCATCATTAATTAACGAGTAGTTAATATAATACAATAAAACACGTCACATCAGAAACAACAGACGAGTAAAGGAAAAGAAAACAACACAAGTGAATTATTAACTCAACAACTGAACACAACCAGAATCACATCATTATACTTTTTATTAAAAGATTTGAAGAATTTAGACTTTAATAGGAAGGAAATTTACAAAATGACTTATTAGGTGATTCTGTTACTACGACAACTCTCTGCTCTGTAAATATGGACCCTGTCATTTTATACTTCCTCCCGTCTTCAAACTCAGGTCACAGGTTACAGGTCAGAGGTCAGAGGTCAGAGGTCGTCCATGCAGCTCAGACACGACTTGATGATAAAATAACAATAAAATAAGAAGTGTCATTAAACTACATGTGAGATATAATCACCTCATGAGACTGAAGCCCCCTGCAGGACGTCAGGGGGAGGGCCCTGCTTCAGGTTCAGGTTCAAAGGTGACGCAGCGTTTCCACAGGAGGAGGCGTGTCAGTGCAGGGTCGTGACCTCTGCTGTGAACACACTGTGTCGCACAAAGCTTCAACACAACCATCAACATCAGCTGCTTTGTTTACAGAGGCCGTCACACAAAGAGAAGAGAAAAATGCTGAACGCTTCAAAGCCAAAACTGTTGGCACTGCACTCTGTGACACACACAACACACACACACACACACACACACACACACACACACACACACTCACATGTTAGTGTGTGTGTGTACAGAAACTGAACTCCATACATGCACACGTTTATTTCAGTTGCAGTTTGTGTGTTTGTATGTGTTTGTGCTCTGCGTGCAGTTGCAGTGTTTGCAGCTGGTGTGTGTGTGTGTGTGTGTGTGTGTGTGTGTGTGTGTGCGTGTGTGTGTGTGGCCTCAAGAGCACAATTTTGTGTGTTTGTATGTGTTTGTGCTCTGCGTGCAGTTGCAGTGTTTGCAGCTGTGTGTGTGTGTGTGTGCGTGTGTGTGTGTGTGTGTGCGTGTGTGCGTGTGTGTGTGCGTGTGCTCAGAGAGCACAACATGTTCATGCCTTTGTGTGTGTGTGTGTGTTTGTATGTGTGTGTTTAGCATATGAATGAGGCCTGGTGCAGAAGCCCTCTGAGCTTTCTAGTACCTGAGCTCACCTCCACTCTGCGTATTTAAGGGTTTCTCTCGAGGCCTCGCCGAGCTGACATGAACATCTTTACTAAGGTCCCAGGATTAGCCCAACAAACCAGGTACGTTCCCAGAGCCAGCCCCCCCGCCCCCCAGAGGGGGTGGGCCCGTCTCCACCTCCTGCTGCTCCTCCCTCAATCCCCTGCAGAGAGATGATGGCTGATGGAGACGTGCACATAAACATTTTAGATTTTAACACTAATCTGCTCTGGATCAAATTCTCAAATGGACCCGTTTAAATCATCTGCACTTTGTTTTCTTCTCTGTGTTCCATCATCTGATGTGAATCTGAGTGATGATTGTGTTATGTCTGTTTATTGAAATGCTCCTGTATCTACAGCAAGCTGGGGTCTGTGCTCCAACGCGCCTTCTACGGGTCCAGTGGGAGGGTGAGTCCAACTAGCACCGGCCGTTCTGTAGAAACAAGCTTCCAACCACGAGAGTCTGAAAGTTCTGTGGCTCGAGTGAAGCTGAGCAGAACCATCCGGTAGATTTAATCGTGGATTCTTCGTTGGAACAACATGTGAAACGTTGATTATGATGAGAAATGTCTCAGTTTGGGTTTTATGGATTTTTTAAATTAAGATTGAAAACGCTAACATCAGTCTGGGGTCTGGGACTGACTCTGTATTCATGAATATTTTAATCTTTTCATGAATTTGATGTTGCAGAAACAGTTTGTCTGTATTCGTGTTAAAGTTCAACATCATGGAAATATTAGTTTTGTGTTTTTTTTGCTGAGAATCAGATGAGAAGTTTCTCTCATGTGTGTTCCGGTGATTAGCCTTTAGCTTAGCATCAAAACTACCAACCGCTGCTTTGGTTTGATTCTCTCAGTGTGTGAACGTGTGATTCTCAGTGTGTGAACGTGTGATTGTCAGTGTGTGAACGTGTGATTCTCAGTGTGTGAGCGTGATTCTCTCAGTGTGTGAACGTGTGATTCTCAGTGTGTGAACGTGTGATTCTCTCAGTGTGTGAGCGTGTGATTCTCAGTGTGTGAACGTGTGATTCTCAGTGTGTGAATGTGTGATTCTCAGTGTGTGAACGTGTGATTCTCTCAGTGTGTGAACGTGTGATTCTCTCAGTGTGTGAACGTGTGATTCTCAGTGTGTGAACGTGTGATTCTCTCAGTGTGTGAACGTGTGATTCTCTCAGCGTGTGAGCGTGTGATTCTCTCAGCGTGTGAACGTGTGATTCTCTCAGCGTGTGAACGTGTGATTCTCAGCGTGTGAACGTGTGATTCTCAGCGTGTGAACGTGTGATTCTCAGTGTGAGCGTGTGATTCTCTCTGCGTGTGAACGTGTGATCTCTCAGTGTGTGAACGTGTGATTCTCAGTGTGTGAACGTGTGATTCTCAGTGTGTGAACGTGTGATTCTCAGTGTGTGAACGTGTGATTCTCAGTGTGTGAACGTGTGATTCTCAGTGTGAACGTGTGATTCTCAGTGTGTGAACGTGTGATTCTCAGTGTGTGAACGTGTGATTCTCAGTGTGAACGTGTGATTCTCAGTGTGTGAACGTGTGATTCTCTCAGTGTGTGAACGTGTGATTCTCAGTGTGTGAACGTGTGATTCTCAGTGTGAGCGTGTGATTCTCAGTGTGTGAACGTGTGATTCTCAGTGTGAGCGTGTGATTCTCAGTGTGTGAACGTGTGACTCTCAGTGTGTGAGCGTGTGATTCTCAGTGTGTGAACGTGTGATTCTCAGTGTGAACGTGTGATTCTCAGTGTGTGAACGTGTGATTCTCAGTGTGTGAACGTGTGATTCTCAGTGTGAACGTGTGATTCTCAGTGTGTGAACGTGTGATTCTCAGTGTGTGAACGTGTGATTCTCGGTGTGTGAACGTGTGATTCTCAGTGTGAACGTGTGATTCTCTCAGTGTGTGAACGTGTGATTCTCAGTGTGTGAACGTGTGATTCTCAGTGTGTGAACGTGTGATTCTCAGTAGTGTGAACGTGTGATTCTCAGTGTGTGAACGTGTGATTCTCAGTGTGTGAACGTGTGATTCTCAGTGTGTGAACGTGTGATTCTCAGTGTGTGAACGTGTGATCTCTCAGTGTGTGAACGTGTGATTCTCAGTGTGTGAACGTGTGATTCTCAGTGTGTGAACGTGTGATTCTCAGTGTGAACGTGTGATTCTCTCTGACCCAGGTGACCCTGTTCGAGCAGAGGAACTTCGCAGGCCGGAGACTGGACCTGAGTTCCGACTGTGCCCGACTCAGTGACAAGAACTTCCCAGAGCGATGCAACTCTGTGCAGGTGGAGAGCGGAGCGTGAGTCCACAGCGCCATCTAGAGCTCAGCCCACGTCACTGCCACACACCAGAGAAATGATATCAGGGAGTTTTCATAGAATGAGGTCGACAAGAGAACATGTGAAAGAATTAATATTATAAAATAAGCAATAAAATAGAAAATACTATGAATTAGAAATACAGGGAAATATAAATTATAAAATATAAACCTTTCACCACAGATGTAAATATTTGACTCTTCCTCTTTGTCTCTTTGTCTCTTTGACTCGGACCTGACTCTCTCGCTCTTGACTCTGACTCTTTGACGCTTTGACGCTTTGACTCTTTGACTCTTTGGCTCTTTGTTTCTAACCTACTTTGACTCTTTGTCTCTTTGACTCTGACTCTTTGACTCTGACTCTTTGACTCTTTGACTCTTTGTTTCTGACTCTTTGACTCTGACTCTTTGACTCTGTTTTTGACTCTTTGACTCTTTGAATCTGACTCTTCTCCTCAGGTGGATCGGTTATGAGCATGAGAACTTCCGGGGCCGTCAGTACCTGTGGGACATGTCTGACCGAGGAGAGTACAACTGCTACGACAAGTGGTGCGCTCAGGTGGACCACGTGTCCTCGGTGCGCTCCGTCAAACAGGTGAAGACACGAAACGGATCAAATCAGATAAATACACAAGTCCCCGCTGCTGCATCTGCCACACCTACAGTTACAGTTAGTTACAGACAGTTAAATACTTGTGTGACCTCCAGGACACCAACCCAGCCAAAGCTCAGCTGTTTGAGCGAGCCGGTTACTCCGGTAAGAAGATGGAGATCCAGGACGACATCCCCAACCTGATGAGCCGCTACAGCCTCAACAGGGTCGCCTCCATCCGGGTCCTCGGGGGAGCGTGAGTGCAGCAGCTGCAGCTTGCTCTCTGCTCGTAGAGTCACAGACATCCTCTCATCCAACTCCTCTGTGTGTGTCTGTGTGTGTCTGTGTGTGTCTGTGTGCAGGTGGGTGGTGTATCAGGAGCCAAACTACAGAGGACCTCACTACATTCTGGAGAAACGTGATTACAACAACTTCTCTGACTGGGGCAGCCAGAACAACACGGTGGGCTCCATGCGCCGCGTCCGCTTCAACTGAGCATCAGTTCCATCGCTGCCACCAACATCTTCATCAGCATCACCAGCATCATCATCATCATCATCATGATGATGCTGTGAACACGACTTCCACACATCATGACCCCTGTCAGCTCTACACACAATAAAACTTATTTTAGTAATAAACCTTCAAAAGACAAATGTTCTGTGTCTTGAGTCTTTATTTAAAAGTGCTTGAACTGTGGAAATATTACATAATCACCAGATTTATCTAAGAGCGGTTCGTCAAGTCGTGTGAGTGTCAGAGAGAGATCTTATCAACGGCTGCTCTCACTGTCTTTGTTGTGCTTCTGTTCCGTGAAGATCAGCACAGATTGTTCATTGTGTTGTTTTGACGGAACTCCCTTGTGACTGGATCCACCTGATATGATGAGGGACCTTCTGATGGATTAGTGTCACCTTTCCTTCCTCCTCTCACTTGCTGGAAGAAAGCACCTAACAGGTTATCAGAGGTCACCGCCTCTGTCTGTAAACCTTTGAGTTTCCGAGAAACCGATTAGATCACGAGATTATCTGGAGACGAGGGCAGGTCTGAATAATGTGACTCGTCTCTCTCCTTCAGTAATGTCTCCTTTAAAGGGGGTGGTTGGATACGACCATAAAATCTAAATGTAATATATATAATACGTTGTTATAACAATGTACAAAGATAGTTACGTACTCTAATAACACGATGCAGGGACATCAGTTTTAATTTCATGTGATCATTCTCATTCACATCATTTAGTCGTCATCAATATATTTTCCAAACAAATTCACATTTTACATTTAAAGCAAATATTATAAATTATTATTAACAATCCTTAGAAGTTATATTAGAGTGTATTATATGCATATAAACTATATATTGTTCTTACTGCCTTCTAGAGTGAACATCATCATAATGATTTTAATAACAGGTTTCTATAAATTGAAGTCACTGTCATGTACGATCTTTATCTTTAATTCTGAAAACTGACCGAAAATGTTTTAAATGACTAAATAATACGGAAATGTAAATCCTAGAAAACACAATAGTAAAGTTGTTCTTAAATAAGAACAAATCCAAACATGTGAAACAGAGTGAAAGTCAGAATCTTTGTAAAAAACAGTAAGTTTTAGATTTCCTCTGGAGAACAGCTGGTGAATGACTGATGCTAAAGATTTGAAACTTCTTTACATCTGAACAGTTCTTCAACTTCAGTTTGAAATCATCATTAATTCCACACAAAAGTTCACAAAACCAGTAAAACAGCTTTTTATTACGTTTCTCCAGAAAAACTCACTTCCCTCCGTGATGTTTCATGTATTTTTATTGAAAACTGTTCGTACAGAGTCATCGTCACACGTTGCTCTGCAGATCTGCAACTGAATTAAAATCACGTCTACAAATACCTGATGATTCTGAGGAAAAGTGTGAACAGACAAAAAGAGCCGAGCGGTGAACAGACGATTCTCACCGAGACGGATCAGTTCACATTTCAGTGGGTTGGAAGGTTGTTTTGTCATGTTTCTAGAGGACGTTAGTTAAATCCTGATATTTGTTTAACACTCGGGTCTGGACCTGGAAAGTTCCCTCAGCATCAGTTCAGGTTTTAGTAAAAATCGAATCAAACAAACCTCAACATCTTTTAAACAATCACAGAATTCATACAAATGAGATAAAACCTGTTTTATTCGTCAGAAACCAAAGTCACCGTCCTGCAGTTGCATGTCTCCTCCAATCAGAGCAGTCTCAGTCTACACACGCTCATTTTCCAGACTCATGAGTTCACTGTGACCTTTGACCTCTGAAACCTAATCACGTCATGTTTGAGTCCAAACTGGTGAGACTGTGAAGAAATTCCCTAAAGACAGATTTGAACAAAAACATAATTCATGAGGTCAAACACTAGCGGATGGTTTGGAGAACATTTACTGAAACAGTCAGTTTCCATTTTGGTTCATCTGCAGGAACTCGTTGTGTAACTTCTCCTGCGCCTCGTAGAGTTTACGCAGCTTCTTAGCTTGACCTTTGCTCAGCTCCTTCCCTTCTGCGTCATGCGTGGGGAAACCCTGTTCACATCAACGACAAACAACTCAGCTCATCCAATCATCTGAGAATTAACGGGAGAAGTTTCTAAAATCGATATCTGAACCAAATTGTAATAACAGGTGTGAACGAGTGATTTACCGTTTCATCAAACTTGGAATATTTGTCAGTTTCTTTACGAAACATGTCACATGGAGGGATTTTCATCTTGGCGAGTTTCGCCATCTGAAACAGTAAAAGCGGCGAGTTAGTGACGAGTGATTCACTTGATTCCGACACCAACAGAACAACAGACGGCACATCGCTATGGTTACGCCTGGAGTCCTCACTACTCCAGAGTTTCCAAGCTCCGGAAACTTCTGGAAACGATGGTGGTTTTACTTTGAAAACTCTGGAGTAGTGAAAACAGAAACGAAGACGCAGAAACACACATTTGCTTCCTGATTGGATTCATCACATGAGGTTGATGATGTTAAAATGAGGTTCTCTGATACAGAGGCTGGTCTGGATTTTAACAGGAAAATGTTTCAGTGTGGACGAAGCCCACACGTCTGGACATGGAGCCACCTGACCTCTTGTTCCTGTTTCTTTCTGGCAGCTTCCTCCTTCTTCCTCTTCTTCTCGTCTTCCATCTGTGAAGGAAGAAGAAAACCTCAGTTCAAAGATCAAACCGTTCCGTGCTGCACCTCGGAGGTTGCTCCTTGTTGATCTAGATCTTTCCTGTGCATCTGGACACAGTTCATCTCATTTGATACCAGATTTATCTAAGAGCGGTTCGTCAAGTCGTGTGAGTGTCAGAGAGAGATCTCTTATCAACGGCTGCTTTCGCTTTCTTTGTTGTGCTTCTGTTCCGTAAAGATCAGCACAGATTGTTCATTGTGTTGTTTTGACGGAACTCCCTTGTGACTGGATCCACCTGATATGATGAGGGACCTTCTGATGGATTAGTGTCACCTTTCCTTCCTCCTCTCACTTGCTGGAAGAAAGCACCTAACAGGTTATCAGAGGTCACCGCCTCTGTCTGTAAACCTTTGAGTTTCCGAGAAACCGATTAGATCACGAGATTATCTGGAGACGAGGGCAGGTCTGAATAATGTGACTCGTCTCTCTCCTTCAGTAATGTCTCCTTTAAAGGGGGTGGTTGGATACGACCATAAAATCTAAATGTAATATATATAATACGTTGTTATAACAACAATGTACAAAGATAGTTGAGTTGTGTGTTTCAGTTTTGGAAAAACCTGATTCCAGGCATGTTGATGCAGTTTGAACGTGACCTTGTATCAAATTAGAGGAACTGTTCCAAGTTTGCAGAAGGTCAGAGGTCAGAGGTGTAGAAACCGTGAATCCTCCAGATAACCTCCTGCTGGTTTCTCACATGGACTCAGTGAGACTGGAGAAACCGACTCGATCAAGAGATTATCTGGAGATGAGTGCAGGTCTGAATAATGTGTCTCCACTCGTCTCTTACCTTCTTCTTCTCCTCCCTCTCCTTCAGTAATGTCTCCTTGTCCACCAGTTTCACCACAGTAGGCAAACCTGTGATACACTTTCAGTTACTGTCGAGTCACAGACGCTGTTCTAACTGTGTGACTCTATCGCTTCTACATTTTTAAATTCAACCTGGTTAAAAAATATGAAACTGAACAAAGAGAAAACTATTTCCTTCTAAAAATACATAAACGCTTGTTTTAGTTTTAGAATATTGAAGATTTAAAAGCACCGTTACCTTCATGATCCTCCAGTCGCACGCCGAGCTCCGGTAACGTGTCGTCACGCACTGTGTCGCAGAGCTGCAGCAGCTCGGTCACTGGAACGCATAAAAGAGCTTTGATCAGAGAAACAAACACTGCAAGTAAAATGATCCCATCTTCTTTAATGTCATACTAAAATATCAGGAGATATAAAAGGAACAGAAAGTTAAAGTTCTAACCTTTCTGCTCTCTGGCGATTTTTCTGACGCGCTCTCTGAAATCCGACAGCACCGAGAGATACGGCATCACCGTGCTCTCCAGCTGGAAAACAGCAGCAACACTTCAGATTCAAAGATACAAAAACCTAAACTCACCCTGCAGGAAATCGTCAAACGTCACATACCGACACATTTCCTGCGACAATGAAAAGTAAAAACAGCAAAGTGTCACTTTACTCACGTCAATACTTTGACCCTGCCCCCCCACAGGGAAACCAACGGGATCGGATCCTTCAATTGTGCCAAATATCTAAAGGACAAAACAACCATGAACGCAAACGAGAACACTTGAGACGACGAGAAGCTTCAGGAAACGGTGGGTCTCAAACAGACCTCGTGTAGTTATCGTGCAGAAGGAGATGGAGGCGCTCACCTTCAGCATGTTGGTGAGGTACACTGCGATGCTCTCCACCAGCAGGCGGTTGGGCCGCAGCTTGGCGCTCTTCCTGCTGGCGATGTAGCTGTTGCTCTGGTTGACCAGCACCCTCATCTCCTCCATGGCCGTGCGAGTGTCCATGTTGTCACACAGAGCCTCGTGCACGGCCGACTTCCTGTCGTAGAAACTGGACGACACAAGTAACCATCGCTTTGAGTCTCAAACTGGTTTGTAACTGGATTCAATGAGGTGTGTGCAGATGAATCTCCACAAGTTCATTCAAAGGTTCATCTGCTTCAGTGTGTTTTTGAAGGCAGTTACTTTTAGAAGAGGTTAAATCTGTAAAATAACAAAAGGCAGTTTGTCGACGTGGCAGAGCAGTGTGGGATTCTCCTGGTGAAGACTCCTTCAGAGCCGCTGACTCTCTCCAGTAAAACAGTGACTGAAGCAGCTTCCTGTTAAAACTCAGTGTTTCTCTGACTCGTCTCTGATTGGCTGAGAGTCGAGCTGCCGCTAACGTTTGCTCCGCTTGTTTCTCTGATGATTTAAGATCCGACGACTAAAATCCTTCATCTGCTTCAAATACAGAGTTAAAAACCACCAAGATCTAAAAACTGCATCAATAAAATGTGACTTCAAACTGGATAAAAAGTCACTTTTGACTCTTCTGGCAAACACAACACTGACACATGCACAGAGGGGATATGACGCCACCAACAGGCGCCCAAAGGAAATGCACTGTTAGCTTGATCAATATGTTCCACATCCTCGATCGCTCACCTGTTGTTGAGCTCCATCTCTGCTGCCTCCCACTTCTCAAAGCGACCTGTGATGTCGGTCGGAGCGCGCAGTAAGTCTTTCACATTGAGGAAGAACTCCTGTTTGATGAAGAGGATAAAGAAGAAGATCAAAACAGACACATCTCAGGATTAAGACTGCCGCTGAACTGATGTTCCATCTGTCTCTGGTGATATGATCACAAGTCATGGATATATGGGGTTTTTCCCTCTCTTTATTCAAGAGCCCCTGCTTGTGCTCTAACTGTGAGCTTGCACTCAGATATTCTAATGCTTGGACAGATTTCCTGCGCTTCAGTTCTTCTCCTCAGTGATTTTTCATTTTTTCTCTTGGATTTGTTTGTGCAATAAGTCTGTGAGAACTCCCCAACCAATAGACTGAAAGGTGTAGTGATGACAAGTAGAGGAGGAGATGAGCTAGAGCTGGGAACCTGAGTGGAAACACAGCTTGAGCACAAGCTGGAGCGATTTGAGTGCAAGCGCAGGGTTTTTTGTGAAATTCATTACAAGATCTGAGCGTGAAATCAAGTCCTGCTCTCAAACATAAAGAGAGAAAAACAAATGGATGTTAGCACCAGACCCGAACAGGAGCTTGAATCCACCTACATTCATAAACTTCTCGTACTGGACGGCCGACTCCATCGTGTTGGAGGAGTAGTCCAGCGTATCTTTCCAGGAATGCATCAAGAACGCCAGGCGGAGCTGTCGCGCTGCAGGAGGAGGAGCAGACATTTATCTGACAGCAACATAACATCTGCTTGTTATCGAGCTTCTTCTCTCTACAGACTCTAAACAATAGAAACAAGATGAACAAGTGTTCAGCTGATAGTGAAGTGTACTTCTTCATATTTTAACTGTGACCGTACACCGGTGAATCACCTGTGTTCTTGGCCAACGCGTCCTTAATGGTGATGAAGTTCTTCAGAGACTTGGACATCTTGCAGCCTGCGATCGTCAGGTGTCCGGTGTGCAGGAAGTATCGCACCCAGCAGTCGTTATCAAAGTAAGCCTGAGAGGAAAGTAACCTACAAACATCAGTGTCTGTATTTTACTTTGCAGGAAATGGCTTTAAAAAGGGACACACAGACACACACAGACACACACAGACACACACAGACACACACACCTCAGACTGAGCCAGCTCGTTGTCGTGATGAGGGAATCGCAGATCAAACCCTCCACCGTGGATGTCCATGGACTCTCCCAGGACAGACCCAGCCATGGCTGAACACTCGATGTGCCAGCCAGGTCGTCCCTATGGCAACATCCAAAAGAACAACATTACTTTGATAAATCAAAAAAGCTTTTCGTGATAAGCGCTGATGACAGTGTCGATGTGCTGTCAACCAAACACAAACAAAACCATGAGACCTGTGCAGTGGAATGTATTTGTTACTGCCTGCTGCTCCGTCACCCAAACTCTGGAGACTCGAACTAACCAGAACCCTTCCTCTTAGATGAGTTAAATGAGCTTCCTGATGTTGTTACTGTTCTTCAGAACGTCATCCTGGCTCTGAACTCTCACCTTCCCCCAGGGAGAGTCCCAGGACGGCTCTCCTGGTTTGGAGGCTTTCCACAAGGCGAAGTCGTTTTGGGACTTTTTCTCACTCAGCCTGTCAGCGGAGATGCTCAGGTCACCTGCAGGGTCGGACAGGAGGAGGAAATCAGAAGTGACCAACATGACTCTGACCTCAGCGACACAAAGATAAGACAGAGTCCAAAAATGTATCTATAGCATTATTGTAATATTTGAACAATATCCAAGACAACACCACGGGAGATGAAAAAAGTAAAAGAAAAAAACACAGATTTACACTCAGATACGGTCATCTCTCTGTTTTTAACTAAAGTCAATAAATAATTTGAAAGTGTCTTTAATTCTAAAAATTCTACACATTAGAGTTTGAAGAATTAAAGGTGAATTCTATTATTTGTCCACTTGTCTCCACCGGTTGTAAATGTCTGTGTGTAAATGGACATTTCCTGGACTGTCATAGTTTTACCCAATAGACAACATCATGGCCACTGCTGCCGTCTCGCAGCCGCTGGTGGAGACGACTGGACCGATTCTAAACTTTACATCTACACACACATATTTAACATTGTAGGGCTCAGTTGGAAAAATGCCGGAATTCCCTTTAAAGTCTATCAAATGAAACGTGTGGATGTACCTTCTCCCTCTTGCAGAGCTTTCTGGTCTCCGACGGCCTCCGGCACCAGTTTGGCGTACGAGTGCTGCTGACTGGCATCAAACTTGGAGGTGTCGAAGTACACGGAACCGTTCGAGTCGTACCTGAAAACATCACAAACCCAAATTTATTCAAAACGAAGCTGCTGTGACGGAGTATCTGTTCAAACAGCGACATCACTCTCTTCCTCACCCGTAACCGTTTGAGACGACCTTCTTCACAAACTCCACGATCTCCGGCACGTACTCGCTGACCCGGGTGAGGACATCAGGGGGAAGAACCTGGAGGTCGCACAGACAGGTGATGATCAGTGACCACACGAGAGATTTTTAAACTGTCTTTTTTTAAAACCTTCACATTTGACAAATACGTCCACGACTCGTGACTCGTGTTTCTTTTCATGCTCCTGGTTAATTCCCGCACCTCCCTCCTCTCTGCCTGAGCAGGACTTTACAAAACCGTTCCCTTCCACTTACGTTCAGAGCTTCCATGTCTTTGTGGTATTCTCCCTCCCAGTATTTAGGGAGAATGGAGAAGATCGAGTTCTCCGTGACTTGACTTCCAAACTGTTTGTCCAACCAATCAGACAGCAGGTCTTTGGAACTCTCCAGCAGTGCCTTCGGAAGGAAGAAAGACGTTTTCAGACACAACTGGACTTTCTCCAGCGTTTACCTTTTACTTAGGAAGAACGCAGGAGTGTCTGCTTCCTTTATGGCTTCTCTTTTTCATCCTGAGATATTTATATTCTTTTAATTTTTTTCAGTTTTGCATCCATTACATGTTAGAAACATCATCCACATGTCAAATCCTCCGGAGAATCTCCTGTTGTTACTCTGGGGCTTGTAGGAGAAGCTCCGGAGAACGTCCACAGCAACGGACTCGGACAGTTGTGATCTCACAAACGTTTATAAATCATATTCTTTATTTTTAATGCCTTGTTGTAAAATGACAGGAAATATAAATGATGATTTAAATGTCAATAATTCGACACTGAAAATATCATTTAAAATGCAATGTAATTTTCAAGTTTGGTTTTAGACGAAATGAAGACTGCTCAGTGTTACCTGGGCCAGAGGCTGCACCGCCTCGTTGCCGCTCTCCATCGCTGCCTGCAGGGGCTTCAGGGCGGCGGTGACGGCGGCGTCCAGCCTCTCCAGCATCTGCTTCTTGTCTGGGTCTGTGGTCTCAGCCAAAAGGACCTGGAAGGGCTGAGAACAGAAAAACAAAAACACGTCACACACGACAGGACATGAGATCATTGCTCCCGAGGCAGCGACGCACCGCCTCTCACGAGCGGCGTGGAGCGACGACTGGCTCTAATGTGAATAAACACAGAGAATAGACTGGAGGAGAAAGTGGGCGGAGACGTTAACATGGGTTATATGTTCTTCAGGGGAGATTCTATGAGTCATCAGCAACTGCTCCGTTCTCTCTGTCTCTCGTCTTTTAAGGTCGCTTATTATTTCTGTGTATAAAGCTGAACTCACGTCTCTGGCACTCAGGACGTCCTGAAGTATCTGAACAGCTTTCGGCTGCTTCTCCTTGTATTGGTCCAGGAGGTAGTTCTGTCGGGCCCGTTTAATGATCTGGCAAAAAAATACAAGTATGAAGCCCGGGTAAACATAATTACAAATAAATAAAGACAAAGATAATGACAAATCCGTCCCGATTCATGGACTTAAGACACAGATGCTCATGTTTACTTATCCCTTTTTAATGCTTTTGAAGGAAGCATATATTGGCCCAAGAATACACAAAAACCATAAAATCCAATATGTAATAATTATGATTTTCTTACTATAAAAAGCACAAACATGCTGAGATATCACAAGCACCTGTGAACTTGCTGCCTCAGAGGAATAAATACGTACAAACCAGTGAAGGAAAAGTTAATAAACCACACCCACTTTGTCGTCGATGTCTGTGATGTTGATGCAGTAGAAGACGTCAAACTTGAAGTAGTCCCTGAGAATCCTTCGCAGAATATCGAATGATATGTAGGATCTGAAGAAGGAGAAATCATTTTTGTTAAAACAGACAAACTTGTGACTTTACTTTAAGTGAATTCATTTATTATTAGTTTACCTGGCGTGTCCCATGTGTGAGGCGTCATAGACTGTGGGTCCACAGCAGTACCACGTCACTCGGTTCCCTTTCTGAGGAACAAACGGCTCCTGAAACATCAAGACAACAGATCTGAATGGAATCATATCTATTACCTGGGTGTTTCTGGAGGTGGAACCATTCCAGTTGAACCTATATTCCTAAAAACAATAAACCTAATAACTGTGATAAAAAGAAAATTATGACATCAGGTTTATAATTCAACATCTGTGATGGTTTTACAGTTTTCAGGGTTTCCAACAAAAATAAATCTTTTTCATAAGAACGTCTGTTTCCTGAGATAAATGAGGATGATGGCTGACACACAAACGTCGAGAAGGATTTGAGATGTGCCTCTAACGTACCTTCGCTCTGGTCAGACTGTTGTAGAGCAGAAGCTGTGGAACATCTGTCCCTGCTGGTGGAGACCAGGGCGGCTGAACCCGCTTTGCCTTCACTGAAAATGAAAAGTGACACAAAGACATTTTATAAGGAGAAAATATTTATTAAAAAATCACTTTTATTCACCGTTTGTTGTGTTAAATACAAGAAATTAAAGCATCTACATGTCAAATCTGAAAATATCTGAATTTAGAAACTCTTTATCCAAACAGATGCAGTTCCAGCAATTATGGCTTTGCAATATTATATCAGGATAAAATAATGGCTGAAAGTGAGAGAAATGAGCTTGAGGTTAATCAAGCCGCTAGAAAAGTGAGTGTTGGTGTCAGAGCTTCTACAGTGAAGGGAGATATTCTTTAAAGCCAGGGGACACACACATCGCACACAGACAGACACACACACGACGGGGATATCACTTGATGATTAGATATTGTTTCTGAACTCGAAACAATATCCAGTTTCCTGAAAATGGTTCACGTCTGTGTGTTTCTTCAACATCAGGTATTCTTCAGTTTCTCTTTAAGGCAACAAGTCTGGATTATTTGGTCACAGCTGTCACCGTTTGTTTTGTTTGAACAGTGATAGACTGAGCGCTGAGCTACAGGTTCCAGTCCACAGACACAGTGACTCACAAGGAAAGGGAAAGTTCAAACTGAATTCATTCAAATGCCCGTAACATGACAGTGTTTGCAGAGCTGCAGGTTAGAGCCGATTCAACACTAATCGACGAGGGTTTCTGGCTCAGGGAGCTCGGACCGCCGCGAGACCAAGAACACGCTGTCCCCGTTCATGCCTTCAACCGTCTACTCACTGCTGCTCTCAGAGGGGCCGTCCTGCTGCAGGGCGGCTACGTGTCTGTACCAGCGCAGAGCGTGGACATGCTGTGGGTCTGGGGGCCTGTGGAGGAGCTTAAAGGCCCTGTGGTCGGCCTGGGAGACGCTGAACCCAGCCAGGTAGCTGCGTGAGGTTAGGTAGTCATTCAGGGCCACGGCCAGCGTGGCCTCCTCATTTATCTGTAGCAAGAAGCCATAGTCAAAGGCTGCAGAAACAAGAGGGCAAACGTGCGCAGAGAATTACAGACGAGGCCACAACAGCCAGAGACAACAACACTGACAAGTTGGATCACCACAGACCACGATCATTACAAAAACTTAGAACAGCAAGTCAACTCAAATGATGTTAAAAAGATCAAACTGAAAACTACAGATTATGTGACATCAACTCCTGGTGTCCATAAAAAGACAGACATGCACAGTTCACTGTGTAATATTTCTGTTTAATATTACAGGAAACATGAAATCGATTCTGAGTTTTCTGCTGTTCCTGCAACATCCTGCTCTCTGGAGTCAAATGAGAAGTAGTGAGAGTTTTCTAGCAACAGCAACAGGGACAATAACGAGGCTTTGAAAAGTGAGTCACATGACCAGCGGGTTTCACATTGTCTCCGGCCTCGGAGCTGGATGAACAGAGTCTGATTGTGATGCTGCAGGAGGAAATCAGCCTGAACGGGATTCAGAGTACAAACAAATAAATAAAGCAACAGAAAAAAGCTCCAACATCCTTTTGTCCCGATCAAATAACGATTCTCTTGAATTTTCCAACCACAGTGAAATCCTCAAAGCTCAACAGAGTCTTTCACTAACTTCCTCTGTGCACGACATCAACACTGAACCTGAAAGAGGAGTCACTCAGAGTGAAGGTAGGTGAAGTGAAGCCGGGAGGACAGAGGAGACAGACAGACTGATGGTAGTGAAGTGAAGCCGGGAGGACGGAGGAGACAGACAGACTGATGGTAGTGAAGTGAAGCCGGGAGGACGGAGGAGACAGACAGACTGATGGTAGTGAAGTGAAGCTGCGAGGACGGAGGAGACAGACAGACTGATGGTAGTGAAGTGAAGCCGGGAGGACGGAGGAGACAGACAGACTGATGGTAGTGAAGTGAAGCCGGGAGGACGGAGGAGACAGACAGACTGATGGTAGTGAAGTGAAGCCGGGAGGACGGAGGAGACAGACAGACTGATGGTAGTGAAGTGAAGCCGGGAGGACGGAGGAGACAGACAGACTGATGGTAGTGAAGTGAAGCCGGGAGGACGGAGGAGACGGACAGACTGATGGTAGTGAAGTGAAGCCGAGGACGGAGGAGACGGACAGACTGATGGTAGTGAAGGGAAGCCGGAGGACGGAGGAGACAGACAGACTGATGGTAGTGAAGTGAAGCCGAGGACGGAGGAGACGGACAGACTGATGGTAGTGAAGTGAAGCCGGGAGGACGGAGGAGACGGACAGACTGATGGTAGTGAAGTGAAGCCGAGGACAGAGGAGACAGACAGACTGATGGTAGTGAAGTGGCCGAGGACAGAGGAGACGGACAGACTGATGGTAGTGAAGTGAAGCCGGGAGGACGGAGGAGACGGACAGACTGATGGTAGTGAAGTGAAGCCGGGAGGACGGAGGAGACGGACAGACTGATGGTAGTGAAGTGAAGCCGGGAGGACGGAGGAGACGGACAGACTGATGGTAGTGAAGTGAAGCTGAGGACGGAGGAGACGGACAGACTGATGGTAGTGAAGTGAAGCCGGGAGGACGGAGGAGACGGACAGACTGATGGTAGTGAAGTGAAGCCGGGAGGACAGAGGAGACAGACAGACTGATGGTAGTGAAGTGAAGCCGGGAGGACGGAGGAGACGGACAAACTGATGGTAGTGAAGTGAAGCCGGGAGGACAGAGGAGACAGACAGACTGATGGTAGTGAAGTGAAGCTGGGAGGACGGAGGAGACGGACAGACTGATGGTAGTGAAGTGAAGCCGGGAGGACGGAGGAGACAGACAGACTGATGGTAGTGAAGTGAAGCCGGGAGGACGGAGGAGACAGACAGACTGATGGTAGTGAAGTGAAGCCGGGAGGACGGAGGAGACAGACAGACTGATGGTAGTGAAGTGAAGCCGGGAGGACGGAGGAGACAGACAGACTGATGGTAGTGAAGTGAAGCCAGGAGGACGGAGGAGACGGACAAACTGAAGACTTGGCCTTGATGCTCTTGAATGAACAGAATGTGTCCCTTGGACACGACTGCAGCTTCTGGAGCTCAGCGTGAAGCGTGGACAGATACAAGCTGTATTCACACCACAGACTCTTTGGTTATTATAAAACCCTCTGGACGGATTCCCCCTGCAACGTGGATGTGCTGCAGCCCAGTGACGGACTCATCACATCCGGCTGCACAATCTGGATCAGG
The DNA here is from genome assembly GCF_022539355.2 of Hippoglossus stenolepis. NCBI lineage: Eukaryota > Metazoa > Chordata > Actinopteri > Pleuronectiformes > Pleuronectidae > Hippoglossus > Hippoglossus stenolepis. Next base: position 972,803 of record NC_061483.1, read on the forward strand.
GGGCAAATCCAGGAGGACTTCTTTTTACATTTTCACTGATTTCACATAATTCGTGGATCTAAATAAAAGCGGAGTGTTAAAGAAGAGTGAATTAGCAGCTGATCTGTAATGAGAGACATCAACTGTCTTCACCACACAGGTCCACCCTGACCAGAAGGTCACAGCCGATTCAAACTGTTAACGTGTGGGATTCATTAATAACACCATGCTTCCTGAAACACAAGGGGGAGATTCGGGATCTGGTCTGTTGTCCTGTGAGTGTCTGTCGGTTCCTCGCGGTCAGTTTCCGGTCGGTTTAAATAGCAGCTTTTTCAAAGGGGCTTCGGTCTGTGACTGGCTGACAGGGTTAGCCTAGCGGCTAACAAAGCTAACGTTAGCTCCCGGTGTGACCGCTCGTGAAAAACACGTTAAATCTGTCGCTGCCTCTGCGTCAGATTTGCGTGTGAACGCGATGAAACAGTGTTTCTGTACCTGGGTCTGCGGCGGCCGACATGACAGCTGAGGGTTGATGCTGATGCAACAATAACGTGTCCGGAAGAAGAAGAAGAAGAGGAGGAGGAGGAGGGTGTTACATGCTAACACCGGGAACCGGAACCAACGCGTCTGAGCACCACAGCCGTGGGGGACACAGATGACCGGCGGACCGCGTAGCCCGGAAGTTTGTGTTTTGTGTTTTGCGTTTGAAAGAGCAACTTGAGATTCCTCGACAGCAGCGGAGTCACGGGAGGATCGGACCGTTTCCGGGGACATGTCGCGCTTCAAAGAGCACGTGGACAAACTGACCCGCGTCTATGAGCGTTACACCGAGTACGTGAGGAGGAACCCGGCCGCCACGGCTCAGCTGGAGAGCACCGTGAGGACCATGTCCTACCTGATAGCAGGTCTCACCTCTTCATCATAACTCAACAACATGTCCGACAGCTCCTGCACGAGGGCGAGTCACACCACAGGGTCAAGATCAGCCTGCACTGGTCCCACAGGGGGGGGGGGCACTGGTCCCACAGGGGGTGCACTGGTCCCACAGGGGGAAGACCAGTGCTCACAATAAGCATCAATAAGTCATAATAAGTAATACTTGAGTGGTAGGAATATAATAAATATGAATGAATTAAACTGAAGATGAATGCAGAAGTTTTAAAAAGCAAAGAGTCCGGATTTGTTCACGTGCATCAATAATAATCTGGATCAATAAGACTCCACTAAGTTCAGTTGTGTTCACGTGAAGAGAAGAAGAAGTAAATTCAATCCTGGTCATGAGTAAACACTGTTTAGTGTTAAGTTCAGAAACTCAAAGCATTTATTCAGCCTTGACTGGAGCAGGTGCTGAACGTCTGTCAGTTACAGTGAAGTTAATTTAATAGGTGTCATTTCACAGAGTTCAGATGTTAAAGTAAAACGAGTGATAACTTGAGGCGACTCTTGTTTTTCAGGGCGATTTGCTGATTCCCATGAAATATCTGAACTAGGTAAGTGAAGCTGAATGTTCTGTACACAAGCTGTTTTCTGTCTCTACATTTAAAATGAATCGTTATAAACTGAGTAGAGATTAGTTTCTGCACATGAGCAACATTTATTCCCTTTTTCCTCCCAGACAAATGTTTATCACGTTCAAATCAAATGATAATTGAAGTTAGTTTGAGGCGCTGGATTAAAAGACCAGATTTCCTCAGTGTCTGGTGGTTTGTGTTTCCTCTGCCGTCAGCTTCATTCAGCCGTGGCAGTTGACTCAGATCTTAGTAACTCAGCAGCCGCTCAGATTGATCATGTTTATTTGGATGTGTTCTTGTAGAACGGAGTGAACCTCATCTCTACGGCCTTGTGTCTGTTTCAGTTTACTCTGCCTCCAACCTCCTGGTTCTGTTCAACGACAGCATTCTGCGCAAAGGGCTGAGATGTGCTCTCCCTGCGGTGAGCGCCGCCTGATCTTCTTCACCATCATCTCACATTTGAATCCACAGAAAAACAAATGCCTGCTGCATTTGAGTGAGCGAGGCTTCTCAGTTATGGCGACATAATTCAGAGTTTCCCTGAAGAAACGTGTTGGAGCTTCACACAGCTTGTCCACAGGGACGATAAACAGAAAGGGTTGATCTTTGTGATCATGAGGCAATAAGCTGTGCAGTCAGCAGTAACCACATGAAGTAATAAGTACATCAACAAATACAAATACATCACGATGATTCAATTGAATGGCCAATGGCAGCAGCAGCGATAAATGACTTTTAAAATCGATTCAGTCTGCATGTTGGCAGATTGAATCTACAGCCAGACAGAAGCAACTAAACCTCACTACCGTCGGAATCGTCTACGAGTGTTCAGGCCTTCCTCAAAATCTTGACCTTGTGCAGGTGATGAAGGTCATTTGGGGGCCGATGCAGCTGGCTCTTATTTTTGAGGGTAGGTGTCAGGTACCAGCAGATAAAAGAGAAAGTAAGAACAGATCGGACAAAACAAGAATCAAGCTTTTGATAAAAGTATTATTTTCATTAAAACAGCGGCCTGTGAACAACGGGATCGTGATCAGGCTCGTCACTGCCGAGTCGTCAGTGAACTTATGACACGACGCCCCACATGCTGGCGTTGCTGCTCATTAGTGTACAGGACAAATTACAGAGGTGAAAGGACGCAGCTCTTGGCCGATCCAGCGGCGGAGACGAGGACGTCAGATAAAACGTCCCTGACCTTCACGTGTTGTGACCTTAAATCTGAAAGTCTGCAGGAGTCAGTTAGTTTCAGTTAAAATGTCGTGTTTCTGTCGACTGCCGGTGAAGACGTTTGTGTGTCTCTGTGTCCAGACTCTGTCTCAGCAGAGACTCCTGACCTGGCTCTCTGTGCTGGAGTATGTGGAGGTTTTCCTGGAGATGGGAGCCTGCAAGCTGTGGGGGGACGTCGGCCGCTGGCTGGTGATCGGACTCATTCAGATTTTTAAGTATGGTTCAGAACTTGTGAACTTTAGTAGAGTTTAAATTGTCAAATAGCAGCAGCTTCAAAACTAGTTAATGTCAGATAGTTGTGAAAAAGCAAATCAACAGTCGCATGTGGGTGTAATGTTTAATGTTCACACGTCCTCGTGGCCACGCAGCATAAATATGAAGTATTTGTTAACCTTTGACACAACACAGTGTCTTGATGTGCTTTGATGTTTTTATTGGTGAAATGTGTCACACGTATGCGATTTGCTTCAGATTTTTGAATAATAATAATAATACAAAAGAGTAAAGTGAGGAATCTCATGCTTCATGTTGCCCTCTGACGTCACCAGGACAATCTTTCGCTTCGTTCTCCTTCTGTGGTACAAATCCGGGATCCAGACTTCACCTCCCATAATCCCCCTGGACAGAGGGGCCGACCTTGGCAGTGAAGGTCAGTTATATAAGATTTACGATTTATGACCTAAGGCCACGACTTGTTTAAGTGTGTAACAATAATGTGTGTGTTTCTTGTTTCCCTCCTCTCCTCCACAGACGACGATAACGGCGAGCCGGAAGATGCAACCTGCTTCGTGGGTCAGAGGTCAGGACGAGTCATTAGGCCGCTGGGCAGTGGTGAGACGACTTTAAAGTCTTTTGTTGTCGTTGTTGCTGTCAGTCATTTAACGCCCCCTTCACCTTCTCATGGCAGGTCCGTCCCTGCAGGCCCGGCTGTGGGGAGCACCGAGTCAGAAGAAGAGCAGCAGCTTGAAGGAGAAGCTCCTCAGCAAACCGACACAGCTCAGGCTCCAGGAGAGCATCGCTGAGACGGTGTACATCGGGCGGCCGCTCATCCACCGTATCCTTCACAAAAAATTCTGCAAACTTTAGGATTCTTTAAATTCATCCTAGTCTGCATCAAAATGCAGGAAGAGAAATGGCAGCGGTACATGAGAAAAGACGCTGAACATTATTATAACGACAGTAGATTTAATATTTTGATTAAGTCTCTGGAGGTTTTTACAGGATCTTGTTTTTCTCAGAGGTGAAGAGTGTGTGTGTGTGTGTGTGTGTGTGTGTGTGTGTGTGTGTGTGTGTGTGCGTGCGCGCGTGTGCGTGCGTGAGAGTGTGCGCTGCGTGAGAGTGTGAGAGTGAGCGTGTGTGAGAGTGTGTGTGCGTGAGTGTGTGTGTGCAGAGATGGAACGATGATGACGACTGTGTCACATGAGCAGTGAGATGAGAGAATCTCTCATTTGGAAATTCCAAATTGACAAAGCAGCACAGAAGGAAATTGTAATAAACTAATAGATACAAAATGTAGAATAAATGAGATAAAAATAGAAATCCAATTTACAACATATGTGCAATATAAAGATAAAAGTTGTGAAATTTGTAATTCTTTTATATACAATCTGTGAGGGAATCGACTCAGGAACGAGTGAAATGTTCATTTAAATGTTTTTGTTCTTTTACTCATGAACAAAACCAACAAATTACTTTTATCCCCAAAACACAAATATTGAATGTCTCTCTAATATTGTCAGAAAAGTCTTAAATGAAAAATAACTCATGACAAATTCAAACTCAATCAAAGTCTGAGGTGACTCGTCTTTTATCTGAGGTGAAAAGTAAAGACAGCAGAGTTTATTCCATGTCTTTGAGGTTCTGCTGTCAGCTTCTGAGTAGAGACCGGTTTGAAGTGTTTCCTTGAATCCAACCTTCCCGTCGACAGTGCTCTGCCTCGGACTCTGTGGAAAACAGTCCTGGAAACCGTGGCTCGTATCCGGTGTCCTGGAACTTTCCAGGTGACTAAACTTATTATTATCATCATATATCATGTATGTTCTTCCCACGCAGACACGGAGAGAACATGCAAATACTGTGAATGGTTGTTTGTCTCTGTACGTCAGCCCTGTGATTCGCTGTCAACCGGTCCAGGTTAGCCACGCCTCTCTCCGGTGTCGGCTGTGTACGATGAGCTCTATAGATAATGGAGGATTTTCTTTTGAAAGAGTTTGGGGTCTGTTATTATTCATGCAGATGTTCTACGTTAATTGTTCTGTTGAGTAGATTGTTCCTGTTGTAAGATAATCTGCAGCTTCTCTCAGACGTGCACTGAACTCCAGACACAGTGAGCGAGTTGATGAAGTTTCTATCACGTGTCGGACGTGAAACTGAACAAAATGTGTGTAAATCATTTAACAGACGTTAAAGTACGGTTGCCCAGAGGCGGACACGTCATAAAACACAGATCGTAAGGAAGGACTCAAAGAATTGTCCTGAGGCCTGAGTCAGAGAAACTCACTCATCATCCTGACCTGCCAACTGAGCTCTGATTATTATGAAGCAAAGTTAAGAAACGTTGCCTCAGGATGTCGTTAAACGAAATGAGTCCGTTGTTCTTCCCTCTTCCCTCCAGCTTTGCCGTCCTGAACGAAAGCAGATTTGAGAATCGATGGGAGCGAGCGGAGATGAGGAGGAGAACGTTCCTCCTGCTCTACTACCTCCTGCGTTCACCTTTCTATGACAAATTCTCTGAGTGAGTATCTGTGCTGAGTTATTACCATGACACCAGCAACACACTCATCATCCTTATTCAGCTGATTTATATTTTCTATTCATTATGATAAAATTGATTGATTGACAAATTAATATTTTAATTGGACTATAAAAAATACAAGATAAATTATATATTTATAATAAAAACCAAAACAGCAAACCTTCACATTTGAGACGGTTCAATCAGACAATGTTGAAGATTTGATTGAAAACAGAATTTTTTTTTGCTTATGTTAAATGTTCGAGGTTTAGTCGATGAATGGTTTCAGTTCCACACGGATGATTTCAGATTCAAAGATTTGTTGTTAAATTGCAGTTTAATAGACGTGATTGTGTTTCTTCACCTGCAGAGAAAAGATTCTCTTCCTGCTCCGACTCCTCGCTGATCATGTTCCGGGAATCGGGCTTATTGCACGTAAGTTCTCAGCATTAAACATCTGAGACAAAAGAAAACAGTCAACATAATTAAATTAAAATAATGTTGTCACTGCTGTTGTCAGGAATTACCACAAAACCTGGTGGGAGGAAGTGGAACGGGTCAAACTGAGATGATCCACTTCTCTGGTCCATAAAACTTCCTTCCACCAAGTTTCAATAAAATCTGTTCAGCAGTTGTGAGAATAAAAGCTGCTTCTCTCCTCAGGCCCTCTGATGGATTACCTTCCCACCTGGCAGAAGATCTACTTCTACAACTGGGGATAAAACCGCAGTGGATTTATTTTCTATTTGTTGTGGGGCAGCGGCGATAAAGGACGTTTGGGGTCGTCACTACAGGTTCAGCCCCAGATTCCTGCTGTAACTCCCCAGTAATCAGAGAAAAGGCTGTGGAGGCGACTTCCACTGCTGCACCTTCTTCTAACGACACTTCCTGTTTCCTGTCAGAGATAAAACACGATCATCCTGACGACATTTCAAAGAATCTGATTTTCTTTCCAACACTACAAAGAGGACAATATTTTCTTTAAGACCTTAATAATTGAGTTCTTGATTTGCGCACGTCTGTACGATGAAGACACGGATGATGCAGTTTTTATTGTCTTGTTTCATTATCTCTATTCTTGCCTGAAGCTCTGTCAGTGATTTGTCCGTCATTCGTTTGCTGAGAGAAAACTTTACACTGAGCAGCAACAAGTGAGAAGTTCACCAGCAGGAGTAAGATTCGAATTCAGTGTCGGGAAGTTTTTCCTGCAGATTCACACGCAAATAACTGAGCTACTGAAAAGTGTCAGGGCCAAACGTGAGAAACCGGTATGAGGAGGAAGGATTTTCTTCCTTTCGCAGTTCAAGAATAAAGTAGAACTAAATCAGAGGATATTTAATCTAATAAGATATTTTGTTCAGGTGGTCGTTTGTACAAACGTTTATTTTCTTAACTGTTCCACTTTAATCTTGAAATTTTGAGGTAATTCTCCACATGCTCAGATTGTTTTGGACTTTTTTCCTCAACATTTTGTATTTGTCCTTTAAATCCAAAAACCTCGTCCTCTTTTCATTTGTACGTCTCTGCATGATTGACACTCAGTTTCCAGATTGTCCGTCAGTCTCGTGAACACGATCAAAGGTCACTGAACTCAAAACACGTCAGAGGCACAAAGTCCAACTGCAGGTGGTGATTCGAGGTTTTCTTGAGCTTGAAAACAAATGACACAACAAAGAGGTTCAAGACTATTTGTGTGTCAGTCAATGACTTGGACACAGCGGAGGTTTCAAATCTTTATTAACATACTGAATAAGTTTCTTTTTGTAGCCTACAAATAAATAGTTGAATGTTTCATCCTTTCAATCTGCGTGGTTGGTAATTTCTTGTGGTGGGAAACAGTCACGGAAAATCGTTCAACAAGTTGTTTCACGTGTCGTGAGCAGAAACAGACGTTACAGTGGGATCGTATTCACTTGCATGCGACCTGGTCAGTGTTACACAAAAACTGAAATGGTTCTTTGTCTTTTCATCGGCCAACATGTCTGCAATGTAAAAGATAAACATGTAAACTGACGACATTGGCCTTTCAAAATAAAAGGTTAATCTGATGAGGGAGGGAAACCGGCAGCATCCACAGAACGTGTTGAGGTTCGTTGAGTCGGTCGAAGTGAAACTGAGATGCAGTCGAGACAGTGTCGTCGTTTTATGAGCTGGGATTTACGTCAACTTTAACAGTAATCTGGGTTAAACAGCTCCGACACCACAAAGCAGAAGTATCTGATTCCTCCGAGCGCTTCCTGGGTTCAACAGCTTTTCAGGAGACAAATAAATAACCAGCGAGGACATCGGATGTTTGACACTCCAGTGACTGAACTAAATCTTCACCCACACAGAAACACAACGATCCAGACAGTTGTGAATGAAACAACCGGTTTACAAACTGAACTGGATTCAGATTAACGCTTAAAGATGAAAATATATACTGTGACTTTTTTAATATCATGATAAAAACAAGAGATGAAGAATTTCATAATAATCATCAATAACAACACTTTGATTTATGTAGAAGGAATAAAATATAGAAGAGTTAACTCTTTGAAAATCTAAGACCAAAACTTTCTCGGTGGTATATTACAACATGACTTGGTTTAAAAAAAGACGACACTGCGATGGTTTCCTTTATGAAAATAAGACGAGAGTCTGCTAATGAGAGAAGGAAATACTGTCTCACTCCTGTAGAACTGTCTCTAAAAGAGGGATGAGAGAGAAGACATTTCTCTTCCCCATGCAACCGTCTCTCCCGTCTCTCCCGTCCAGATGCTCGTGGTCGTCAGGAGGCTGCTCGGCTCTGCTCGGGCGTCAGTTAGTGCGTCTTCCCACAGTCGCCACTGATCAGTAGGAGCCGTAACGATCCTGAAGGAAAACAGAAAATAATTCATGTTTGCGTGGAGGCTGACGACGTCTGATAATCGTCAAACAGCTTTTGGTCGTTTTCCAGTTAGCTCGTCGTGTTTCCTCGTAACCTCGACTCCGCCGTTTGAGAAGCACACGCCCACTGCTGCTGACTCACCTGGATCGTGTTCATGACCCCGTTGGCGAGGACGGCCATCTTGCCCGCTACAGTCTTCACTCCCTGTTTGAACTGTGCGATGTCGGGGCCCGAGGGGAGCACGCCGTCAAAGCCAGCCGCCCTCCCTGAGGAGGAGGAGGAGGAGGAGGAGGAGGAGGAGGAGTTAGTGGTTGTTTAAGTTAATGTACAGACTCGACCTCATTCTCTGTTTCACTTTTATTTTAGCTGAATTTATATTGTGTAAAAAGGACGGTGTGAAATAAAGGTGGTTGTTAATCCTGGAAAACAGGAGCTGGCGACACCCCTCACGTCAAAGCTCCGCCCCCAAAACACAGGAACGGGCTCTGACTGACGACTTTTCCGTGACGTGCTCGCTAACTTCTTAGTTTCGTGTCCGCTTGGTCTCTCCGGCTGAAGACTCGGGTGCAGTCAGAGCACGGACAGCAGGTCAGTTATTGACAGTCAGTCAATCATTTCTCCCGATTGGTCGTGTTTGCCACAGACACGGGCTTCACGCCTTCAGACCATTTCATTTAATTAGTTTCTATCAGGACGTGAAGAGGTTTGCAACTAATACGATGAAGTGTTTCAGAAACAAATTTCCAACCCTGCATTGAATTCGTAGAGACCGAAGATGAGAAAAAAAAGAAAAATCACGAAACCTACAGTGAACGTCTCGTGCTAACGACGACGTGTTCTTCAAAACCCTGATAAACCTGCTTGCTGCTATTTGCTTTTCACATCTTATCACTTTTCCTTCTGCTTCTTTATCTCGCAGATGAGCAGGTCTTACCTTTATGGTCGCTGTCTTCTCCAAACAGGTCGGCTGAACTGATGGAGGTGCTGCCGGACATGCTCTCCAGTCTCGTCTTAGCATCGTACTGAGAAGAGCGGAGATTTAAAAAGGTTCAATAACAGCGCTCTGTTCCACACAGAAAATCTCTGCAGGATTTATTGATTTAAAAACACAGTTGCTTTTGAATTTGAGCCCGAGGTGCTTTTAGTTTTAGTTTGAAACTGAAGTGCAGATGAGGTTTCTCACCTCGGCGCAGCTCTCCCGACCAAAGAACATGTCGGACGAGATGGCCTTTGCATTGGCGAACTTCTGCCTGGCCTCACTCGACTCTGACACCGGAGCCGACACCTCAGCTTTTCTCCTGCTGGAAAGTCTGGAATAAACACGAGACCACACATCAGACCTGCACCAACAATTTTACAGTTTTGAAATGAAAACAAAATACTGAACACGAACATCGACGTGAATACCTTTCTCCAATTGGCTGAATACTAGAGATGGTGACCTCCTCTTTGGGGTCCTCCTTCTCCAGAGCCCAGGACGTGGTGAAGGAGGAGCCTCCTCCCTCAGTGTCCCACCGCGATCCGAAGCTATCACCCACTGTGAACGGGTTGTCCTTATACCTGAAACATCAACCACAGTAGATCTAGTTCTTTACTTTCACTCGTCTTATCTGACTTGACTTCTCGGTGTGTTGTGTACTTTGGCGGTCCAGAGGTGAAGCCCGGCTCATCAAACATGTCCAGTTTGGAGCGAGAGGAGGATTTGGCTCCAACGGGAGTTTCCTGCTCGATCACCTGCATCTCTGACATCACGGAGTGAGACACGGCACTGAAACAGGAACATGTGCACATTTAGAGACGCTCTGTTTCAGGGGTCAGCCTGACAGCACAGTGAGATACGCTGTGTTATGAGACTCTTGATAATCTGCAGAGAAACTTTAGTGGCTCTACACGACTAAAGACATGAACTCAGGAGAATGTCTGCACCACGGGGCCAAGGCTTTCTCCAGAGTTTGTCTTTCACACATGTAGAACACAAGTGGAGATGACTGGTCGGACACGTTCAGAGCGTTCAGGTGAGGGAGGGACGTACGATGCAGGACGGAACGTATAAATTCCAGAGACTGTCCACAGCAACTGACTTGGACATTTTCATATACAGCCTCTCTGGATAACTCCAGGAGATTATCCCAAGTTCAGTGCAGGTCTCAAAGTAGTTTATGAATTCTTCAGATGTGAACAGCACACTGATCTCAGTATGACAACAACCTGAAGGTGCTGCGATGTTACCTCCTGTTTCCGAAGCCCATGCCCAGTCTCTCGGCCTGCTCTCTCTTCTTGCCCTCCATGTTCTGAAGCTTCTTTTCCTCCATCTTCCTGTCGATCTCCAGTTCTTTGTAAGCCAAGCGCATGGAGGCCACACTGCCACAGGTGAGACGTATGTGAAGAGGTTTTAAAACACATAGAATGGAAATAAGCAACAGCAGCATAAAACCCGACCGTCACTAAACTTAATTAGTTCAGATAAACTAATCTTACATGGATTCCTCGGCTTGTTTCTTTGCCTCAGCAGCCTGCTCCTCTCGGAGCTTCTCGGCTACTTGTGCCTGTTTCTCCACCTCAGAGAAACTCTTGCTGCTCACCTTCTGGGCTCCCAGACCCTTCTTGGCCCCCAGCTGCATCAGAGTGAGAAGATGTGGTGCACATTAGACACAGTTAGAGATCCAGATCTTCACAAATCAAGAGTGGGTTTGACTGTTTGCATGTGCACCGTTTGTTTTCTCATTTATCTGCTAAAGGAGCAAAGTTTCACATTAAACCTTAGTCCCTGCAACTTGTGATGTAGAAACTAAGACGAAAAGGTCACAAACAGGGATTCTAAAATCATAAACAAGTCAAATTGAGGACTTATTAAAACCTTTTTAAAACAATGACATTCAATTTAAGACCAAACTTGCGATGGGAATAAGCACCTGTTGGACTCGACCCCCATCGTACCAAGTTTGAACCACTTTCATCACACACAGCACAGTTTGCATCATAAGCACTTCCAGGCTTCAACCACCACGAGGACTCGTCATTCTCAAGCCATTCACTGTTAGACGTGCATTCCTATATTTTTATGAACGAGACCGAGCTCGCAGGCCGACGAGAGGCTTCAGCTTCACTGATAAACAGAACCAGCAGAACCAGAACCAGAACCAAACCAACAGTGAAGCTCAGAGCGATAAGTCTTATTCTTCGGACCGGAGAAAAGTGACATGCAAAGCAAAGTTAACATCAATCAAATCTATTCTAATCTATTTCTAATTTAAGACAGTGTTATCGGTAAAATTGAATGTAAGACGTTTTAAGACTTTAAGGACGCTCTGACAAATAATGTTAGGACACAGCTGGTCTGCAGCATATACATTTTCAAAATGAACAAAATGTCTGTATTCCAGAAAATCGAAATTCCCCCCCAAAAAACTAACGAACAAAACCAAACCTTTATTTATGTTATTTACCAAGTTTATGTGCAATCGTCTAATTTCATCTCAGTCTTACACCTGTCATATAAATCCCTTCTAATACAGAGCGTCGACTCCACATGTCAACATCAGCCTCTCCACCTCCACCATCACATCCGACTGGACGCGAACACTTACAACCGCATCAATATTCGAAGCAGAAGATTTTTAAATGTCTTAAAATATGTTCAACTTCAAGCTGTGTGATGAAGTAACATTATTTTAGTGAATATTTCCGTTGGCTTCGTGGTTTCTCTCCTGTTCCATCAGCGATCAGGATATGAGGCTGTGGTTGGGTGAAAATAGGACTCACCCCTTTTTTGGCAGCCATGGGCTTCTTCTTTCCAATGATGGACGTTTTCACATCTGTAACACAAGAAGACATTTGTAAAAACTGCAACATATTTTACTTCCACAAAAAAATGGTAGAAGCTCCCCCAGAGTGTGTTTTTATTGTGCGACACACAGACTGTAAATAAAGATGGACGACATGACAGATGCCCAAATGTGAAGCCAAAGCCTCTTGAGCCCCCCCTGGTGGCTGGCTGCAGTATAGGTCATAAACCACAACTTCTCCATGTTAACAAATGGGACATGAACAAAAAAAATGTATCAAAGCAGACATTACATAAATACATTTTACTCCAAAAGACGTCATTGGTGCAAGATGGCCGTGTTCATATATTTGATATTTTTTCACATTTGGAGGAAGCGGAGACGTGTCGTCCATCTTTATTTACAGTCCACGATGCGACCCATCAAACCACCACAGAAACACAAAGCGCGACGCTCGGCCATTAAGGTTCTTTGACCTCAGCTTCACAAAACCTCAGATACGTAACTTGTTTCACTTGTTTCACTTGTTTTGCATGAGAGACAGATGAAAGCTTCCCGCTCACATAGCACTGATGTTACTCAGCTCCCAGAAGAACATGTCAGGCAGAAACATAATGACAATAATAAATATTTGAGAGAAGGGTAGGAATTAAAATAGATGCATTAGAGGACGACATTTTTCAGTGACACCACAACAGTGTTATTACTTCTTTTTGTCCACTTGTCAGAGACGTGTTATCCCGAGGTGCTTCTGATCACACTGAGGAGCGGCAGGTATGTGACAGCTCCACAATGACTGCTTTACTTTTACATAACCTCGGTTAACAAGGCTTTGTCCCATCCAGCGAAACTTGTTAAACAGCAGCTGCTAACAAAAGACCTAATATCACAAGTTCAGCTATTTCCACTGCGTCATGAGCAGAGAGGAGAGCGGCTGTTATGATGTGAGTCAAGCAACACAACCATGCGTCTGCAGGAACCAGCGCAAACAGCTACAACTGACGGCGAATCACCTTCAAGTGTTCGTCCTTCCTGTGGCGACAAGCGCATGGAGTCGTCTACAAGACGAGACAAACCAGTCGCCACGATCATGATCCAGACACACAAGGGGCTGATTTTACACAATAATAAAAACACGCAGCTTGGACTTTAGTCACTGACGCTGTCGATGACATAATAAGGATTTTGTTTAGATAAAACTGTGAAGATTAGGCAAACAGTTGCCCTGAAAGAAAAATAATCAGCAACTATTAACTATACTATTTATTCATATTTCTGTGACTTTTAAAAAGAAAAACATTAAACATGTCTAACTTACTCATTGGCTGCTCTTGTCTGGTTTAAAGCAAGTTCAGGGTCAGTTCTGAACATCACATTAAGCTCCGTGAAATGTGACATTTACAAGACATCTATTCATTGGTTTTAAAGCTCTGATTTGATTCCCGTGAATTCTCTCAGCTTAATTTCTTGTTCGTCATTTTATATTTTGTGATGCACGTTGTACTGCATCTTTGTTTTCAAATGTTGCATCAATAAAGTTCTATGATTAATAATTGAGACTAAAGAAAATAAGGAAACCAACTTGTCAGACCTTTTCGTAACTGGTTGGATATAATAGGTGAGGTTCATTACATGTTCAAAAGCGTGAGACTGAGAAACCTTCCCAGTTCTTTTTAATCAGTGTAGACAGACATGACAATCTCTTAATCTTTAATAGCTTGTGTGCATGTGACAAGTTGTCAATCGTGAAGGTGTGAGCAGGTATTTGCTTGCAGATAATAACCCTGTGCGTGACATTTGGAGACTGCTCTGTGGAGAACTAGATTTAGTACCTCAGCCGTAGAGAGATTACTATGTTGAAACAAGAGAATAATGTTTGTGCACAGCAACAACTACTAATCCACAGGAATGTGAGTTATGACCAAAGGCTCATTTGACAGATATGTTGCTTTCCTGTCTACATCTGTGTTGTGAGGAAGAAACACAAAGTGTCGTCCAAACGACGAAAAACATTTCTGTAAATAGTGGGATGTGCGGCATTTATATATTTATATTACATTTATTTAATTGTCCTGACCTTAGATTTATTTATTGTCTACAGATACAAAGCTGCAGAGTGAGAGTGAGGTGAGTTAAACCCACTGAAATATCGTGCACGTCAGACATGAGGGGACATTTTAGATGACAGCGCTGACGTTACGACAGAGCAGGACGATGCTCGTGTCTTTATTCCAAGAGACTGAATCAAACAGACTCACCAATGGAGGCTTTGGGTGACGTGCTCAGACCATCGATGCTGGGTCCTTCCTCCAGCTCTGCAAAAAGATAAGAACGGATTAAAAAGACCGAACCTTTGAAGTGATTCCAGTTTGTTGGATTGTCTAAACTGAGTCATCTCTGGCTGATGCCGTTTTATGTTTACAGCAAAATCTCTCCAGTTCAAACTCTGAACTGAGGATGCCAACTCAATTCCCTGCACCCAATGATTTACACTACATCCATACGATTTCATTAAATCTGAGGACTGAAAGGGATGGAGTACAAATCAAAGTAGTAGAACCTGAACCTCATATTTCTAATGATGCATCTAGTAGAATCCTCTCATTCGACTCCCTGAGGGCCCTCAAACTGCAGGCAAGGCCCCGATGACATCACTATGACATGACACAGACCACATCAAACGAACACCTGCAGAGAATTCCTTTGACAATGACTGAACACAGAATGCAAACGGTCTGGTTTACTGACGGGTGCCTTCCTGGAGTTTGGGTGTCGTGTCTGTCAGCTGCGGGGAAAGGTTGGCTCCGTTCTGCTCCGGCTCAGAGGGCGGCGCCATACTCCAGTCATTAGCAGGCTGAACATGTAAAAAGATATATTTTCACTTTGAGTGAAGAAGAATTTATCGGAACCACATCCTTTTTGTCATTTATAGATATATCATATTATTTCAGATAAGTGAAGAGAAACCAAAGGAATGTTAAAACAGGCACGTCACACACCACCTCATTTTAGGTTATTTTGATCAACATATTTCATTATTTACAGTTCAGCCCTAACTTGTCCAACCTCAGCTTCATGTATATTTATGCTCTATTCATGTTAATTGTTTTTTTTAGACTGATTTAGATCCAATTCAAACTCTCAGTAATATTTGTCATTCGATAAACTGTAAAATGTCCAGCTCGGTTCGTATCTTGGTCTACTAATCAAATCAATGAGATCCTTATTTAAATATCAGTTTGTGTTGTGCATTCACATTAAAAGAATTTTGGTTATTGCATCATTAGTGAAATAACTCAAAAATATCTGTGTATGATCTGCCTCAAAAGATGAACTGGCATTCAGACTCTAGTAGAAATAATCTTCCTGTATTGGAAATGGCATGTTAGCAGACATGTGGTGAATGTTTTCTATCACTGACGTGTTAGTGGACGACGGCAGCGACTTTATCAGAAACAAACAAACCTGCGTATGCTCGGCAAAGAAATCGGTCTCTTTCTTCTCGGGAGCTGCTGGGGTTCCTCCTGCAGAAGAGTCGATCCAGAGCTGCAGAGCATAGAGAGGTGTGTGTGTTATATTACACACTTACACACTTGCAGATGAAGATGAACTCGTATGGGTTCATGGAGCGGCTCATTCTGCGCATTCGCTAATGCATTAAAAAAATAAACGTGTTAATTCCCCAAATGAATCATCCCACGTTAACGCGTTAATTTTGACAGCCCTACTATATATTTATATTTCATCAAATAACAGTCTGATCCTTTGGTTTTATAATTTAAAACACATTTAGATGTGCAGCATCTCTCTTTAAAGATACAGGAACTACAGCTTATACTGAACGTTCCAGAGTCAGATACGAGTTCATTAAGCGAGAGTCTGTTTTTAAGGTCAGATTTATAATAGAAAATATACAATAAACAAAAACATGAACAGCTGAGCAGCTTTAACAACAAAGCCAGACATTCAGCAGGTCTGACTTCATCAGTGCAGAAACACGGCCTCAGATCTGGAGAAATGTTCAGTCCACCTGCTGACTGGTGCGTATTCAGGATATTTGTACATGGTTACATCTGAATCAGTGTTGGTCTGCGAGGATTCATTCCATAAAGAATTTCATTGATACTCACATCTGTGCCATATTTAGACAACGCAGCATTAGCTTGCTGCCGAATCTTCTCCCTGTACATCTGGGCTGCACGGCTATTATACTTGGCATTGGTGTCGTTTGTGGAGCAGCCATGCTGGCGGAAGAAAGACGACTTCAGACCAGAGGAGAAAGGGAGTTTATTAATTAAAAAGGTAATTACACTACCTTTAAATATGTCATCCTGATGAAAGATACAGGATCTTGTTCTTAATTGATTTTCATTTGGGCCAGATAGCCTCATTAACTCACCGCGTTGGCGTTGCCTCCAACCTGCATACATCTGAGCTGAAACCAGTTCCAGTTGGAGTCTAACTCAGTGGATCTGAGGGGAAAAGAAGAGATGTCAGCTCTCCAGTGCGACGGGCACAAGAACCACACTGGACATCATGTGTAAATGGTTGAGCTGATCTCAACAGTAGAAGATCATAGTGAAAGGCTGAGAGAGGAGAGGTGATAATGTTTAAATTTCATGGTGTTTGACATAGTTGTGTTACAGATGAGACGAGAGAGAGGAGAGAAGAACCAACCCTGGCTACTTTCTACTCAGTGGGGCTGTCAGAGAAGTATGCAGCATGACTATAAGATTACCAGCCATGGTTGTTACTGAACTCACCTGATGAAGCTGAGATGCACGCCCAGGGAGCGGTGGATGCCGGAGCAGTCGATGCACAGGAACACGCCGTAGGGGATACTTGCCCAGCTGGGGTTTTTAGCAGCGCAGTCGAAACATACCTGCGTGAAAACACAACATTTGAATACTGTTGTTACTGGGATAACTTCCGTGTGATCTGTAAGAGCCCAACATCAGAAAAGTAACTGCACCACCACCCTCCCCCTCTAACTTGACCCGTACTTCCTGTTTGAATCACGGACTGTGAGAAATTACTAAACACCATTACAGTACAAATATAACCTGCGTCTTTAATGAACACTGAGGACATTAATGATAACTCTTGTTCTGCAAGTCAATGCAGCAATTACCTTTAATCAAATCAATTTGTTTATTAATATCAAGATGCACCGTATCCAATTACAACCTCATGTAGGAAATTCTGTCCAAACCTCCGCTCCAGAGTTACGTTGAATAATGATGTCACAGCAAAGTGAACCCTTGACCTGCCCTGGACAAACGCTTCTTCAATCTACACTGCACAGCTTAGCTGTTTGGTTAGAAATGACAATAAAGTTCTTGAATTGAATTGATTTCATCCAATCAGACCAGTGTGTTAAATTTTGTCATAATCAGCGTGTGAAGGATCCAGTTGTGGCCAAACACGAGGCACCTGATCTTGACCTTTGACCTCCCCCCTCCACCCTCCAGTTAGGAAACCACTACAGTATATCCTACACAGGGCACTTCTTTAAAATGAGAACAGTAAAACCTCCATGGAAATATTATTGGTACTTTAAATGACCAAGCTCACCATAGAGTATAACAGACAATTCAGCCATATATAGTTATTTCACTAAGATATTTATAAAGTAAGTTCATCTCTCTTCTGAACCTTGTACGAGACCAAGTGTCTTTTCCCAGGCTCTGATCTTACTGAGTATTTTAATAATTAAAATTTTATTTATTTGTTTACATCCATACAATTTGTATTCTTCTATTTGTGCCCTAATGTTGTGTGATTCACTTGTGTCGCTTACTATTGGCCTTCAATTGTTCATTTATAACTATGTTTAGAGAGGTTCTACATAAAGTGATATTATCATTACTTTTATTGGCACGTGGCAATTTCCTTGCACTCGGTTACAAATGACACAGAACAGGAGCCAAAGAAAAGTGCAGGAGAACAGTGATGCACAAATCATCCACAGGCCACAGACACCAACAAGCAGAGGAAGCACAATCCATGGACATTTCAAAATAACAGGACGAGAAATCAATTAACCTCAACTCTGAAACACGAGTGAAAGGCTTCAGACTTCAACTAGGAGCTGAAACAATTAGTTACCTCATCTAGAATCAAACCCTTTCGTAAGTATTTCATTATATTAACGAGTGGTTGAGCATAAGAGCCAAATATTGTCTGATTGCAGTGAAAGTGAAAACCACAGTAAAGTGAGACAGGAGACATTCCAGAAGGAATCGGGACGCGAACCCGCGGCTCCATGGAGGAACCCAAACTCCCGGTGTCACCTAGTTCACAGGTGAGAAGCAGCCTGGTGAACATGGCTGACTCCAGGCGCCCAGGTGTCAGACAGCCGCTTCACGCGTGGCGGCCACACGAGCTTTGTAAACCTGGACGTGAGGCGGCTCGTGACGTGGTGACCGACCCCGCGCGAGCTCGTCCGGCGGAGACGTGGCCTTCGTGCTGCTTTACCGGCAGCTAGCCGCCGCTAGCCGCCGCTAGCCGCCGCTAGCCGGGCCTAGCTAGGGAGCAGTTAGCCTGCCGAGCTCACCGCTTCGCACCGGACACACCGGCCGACCGACCCGCCGGTGGCCACGCGCGGACGCAGCGAAGGAGCCGGTTACCTTGTTGGTGGGAACAGATCTCAGCCTCTTGAAGATGGTGAGGATCTCTGTCTTATTTGGTTCCGTCGCCATCTTGCCACTCTGACAATTTCCATCGGCTGACGTCACTACGGGTCCTCGCCTGAGCCACATCCTGACGCAAGTCGAACGTCGCGAACGACCTTCGCTCTCGAACCTTGAATTCTGAATTTAAACGTGAACGATTTAAACAGTTTGGTCTATTTATTTATTTTAACATTAAACCTGCCCCAGCTCAACCAATCAGCATCAACCTAATTTATCTAACTTTATTTATTTATGGAGAACTTTTCCAAATCTGAGTTTCAAAGAAAGGTAGGTAATAAAACCACGAGCACGGCAAAAATTAAGGAATCACAAATATTAAAAGACTATATTCAATTTTAAGAACTCTAAAAGACATTAAATTATTTTAAATGGATTAAAAAAAAAATTAAATAAAATTAAAAGGTTAAATCAGGAAAGGCTCTCTCATAAAAGTATGTATGTTTTCTATCTATCTGTCTGTCTGTCTGTCTGTCTGTCTGTCCATCCATCTATCCATCCATCCATCCATCTATCCATCTATCCATCCATCCATCCATCCATCCATCTATCTATCAGTGTAATAAGAGAGTCAGGCCTCGCTCAGATCTGGTTATTCCTGTTTGGTGGAAACAGAGAGAAACACCTCTGGTCTCAAACTGTGACGGAGTGCCACTGAAGGAGCGTCTGTACGATCAGACCCGTGTGAGACATGATGGAGGCAGGAGCACTCGTCCTGCTGCTGTTGGCTTTACTGGGGTCTGTGTCCACTCTCACCTTCTATGGAGACAGTTTGACCTTCATGTCTCCAAAGAAGAACAAGGACGGGACTTTTACGGTACGGTCTCTTATAATCAACTCACGCTGTTTGAGAAATGTGAGCGTTTTTTTAGAATCAGTGGAACATGACTGTAATTAAAGATTAGTCAGTGTAAATGCAAACAGTGACATGACTCAGATTAAAAAGTTCTGATGATTTAATAATCGCTGGTTTCTTTATAGGGTTAGGTTTTTATACGTATCAAATTAACTGCAGCCAACAATGAGTTTTCTGTATTTTTTCCTGCGTACTTGCTTCGTTGTTCTTGTTTTGTTTTCCCAGCATGCTCTCTGCTAAAGCTGTACATGTTTCTGGTCGTGTTCCGTGTTGTGAAACAATGTGTTTTGCACCATGAGAGAAGTTATGTGTCAGATACGACAGTAAAATCCTTCCATGTCTCACAGGATCACTCATCACCAGGAGATAAATATAATCACCTCGGAGCTTTTAATTTGAAATTTCAGCCCTAACTCACTTGATAGATCAGATTTCTGTAAGAACCTGCAGACTCATCATGTTATCACTTCAGATGACAGAACATAAAGTTCAAGCAGATTATTAATTCTGGTTAACCAGTCGATGGCCAAATTTCACGCTCATATACAAAAGTGGACATGAGCGAACATGAGTCTGATGTGAGCAACATGCAGTAGATGAAGAAACGTCCTCAGTTTACGAAACCAAAGATAGTTACTGACTCCAACAAAACTTTCTGGGACTTTTAGAAGCAGCGCAGAGGAATTTGGTTTTTTCATTTTTGAAAAAAACAGCCCGACTACATTGACTCACTCGGCTCTTCCTGTTTTTGTTTCCACTGTATTTAATGTACGAGGAAACTCAAAACTCTTTTATCGACGCTGTTCTTCCTCAAACGCTGCAGGTGACCTTCAGTCACAGACAGAACGGCCGGAGCAGCTGCCAGAATCAGTCGTCCTTCAATTGTGACGGAGACGTCTGCACCAGCTTTAATAAGTCAAGTGTCCTGCAGACGGACCAGGATGCAACGGGCCAGGGCCGGTGGTGCCAGACTGAAGGACACGCGACGGCGACCATCTCGACCAATCAAACCTCCTTCTCTCTGAGGTCAGTCAAGGTCGCAGCACAACAGGCCTGAAGGGGAATGTCCCTAATGTGGGACTGATACAGGATTATCTTATCCACATGTGGTTAATCTGAGCCATTAAAAGGGGATCAAAATGTTATCTTAAATAAGGTCAAAGACACATTTGTGCTAAGATATATATATATATCTAAGAATACAAATTTAAATATTTTCTTTCCTATTAATTTCAGATTCACTATCTTTGTTATTTCTTGTAGAGCTGAACTGAAGATTAATGTGGCTTGTGTTATAAAGTAACTCATATATGTACGAATGTTCGCTCAGAGGAAACCATTCATTTATATATGTACAAAATATTTGACTGGTTTTAGAAATTCCCTCAATTTTGTGCACAGTGAAAATCAAGTGATTAGTGTTTGACCACATTTCATTTTAATACAAAAGGTCAATAATAATAATAATAATACTATTAATAATAATAGACCAATGTGTTTGAATTTGAAGTGGTTCAAACTAAAATTGATTTTAATCCTTTGACTCTGACAAGAAGAGTTTAGCAAGAAAAAAACCAAATAAAACATAAAAACCCGAACCCCGGTCTGAGTGAACTGTGCTCACGTGTTTGTGCATCTATGAGTGACACCAGCTCCCACCCCCGCTTGTTCAGGGGCTCCGGCTGCTGCTGGGAGTCCAACGTCAACGGACAAACAAAGTGGACGAGTCTGGCAGAGTTGGACCTGGGAACTCGCTCCGACTCACATGCCATCAACAGCTGTCCTGTGACCACAACAGTGTCCCTTATAAGGTACCAGCTTTTCTTCTCATGCTGGGGTTCAAGTGTGACGGTTGTATAACAGAGAGCAACACGTGATGTACACTCTGTCTTTTTTACTTTATTTTTATCATCTCAGACATTTTTTGTTTTGTTTTAATGGTCGTTTTATTTTCTTCATTGATCCGAATGTCCCTTAAATATGTGGCACAGAACTTTAACAGAAAATTACAGCTTACAATAGTTTTTTCTTTTCATTCCATTATTCCATTACATTTAGCTGACGCTTTTATCCAAAGCGACTTACAATAAGTGCATCAACCATGAGGGAACAAACCCAGAACAACAAGAATCCAGTTTTCAATTTTGAGTATCAGTATTCATTCATTTATTTTTTAATGTTTAATGGTCAGAACAGTGCAGGAAATATCTAAAACATCTGTAATTATTCTTCTGTAAATCCCATGAGGTACCAAAGGAACCCAAACAAACAAAAAAGCTTAAACAAGATGTCAAGGGATATAATTTCTACAAGATTCCATTAATTACAATGTGTGTTAAGTAAAATAAAACTCACTTATGTTGGTTTTCTATTGGTTTTAACATCATAATTATGTGTATAAATATTTTCTCTATTCTTAGTCGGATGAGTATTTTTGTCTTGTTTGATTTATTTAACTTTTTTATTGTTTGGTTAAATTTTTGGTCAAAGCAAATGATGTCACGATTGAAAATAAGATTAATGGTCAGTGTTGTGTTTCCACTCAGGGTTCCTCAGAACTGTTTTTCGAGGATTCGTCTTCTGGCTCATGATCCAGATGGAGACGACGTGAGATGCAGCTTCAGCTCAGGGGTCCCGGTTCCCTCCAACTTTACTCTGGACAAGGTGAACCATCATTTATTAAACAAGTGATAAATACACGGCAGAGCTACAGGGGTTTTGATTTTCTTATTATTCATCTTTTATTTTTATTCGAATGTATGAACATTTTACTATTACAGTTTATATTAATCACTTATAAATTTATTTGGTCTTTCCAGGAATGAAAAAAGAGCAGGAAGAAAAAATGTCTTGTATTAACATGCTACTTCATATAAATGAACATAAATACAGATGTTCATCCCTTTTTTCTCAAAATCACATGACACGGCCTCAAGAAGTAATTTAATATCTGATGAATCACCTGAAGAAATAATGTCTTCTTTTAAATCTTAAAGCTAAAAGGTTTTGATTAGATCTTCTTTACTGAATGTATTTACAGTATTTATTTTCACTGACACGTTAAAGGACGACCGTGTTTTCAAATCAATAACAATGTTCAGAAAATGATTTAATTCCTTTTCTGCGAAGATCAATGTCCAAAGAGACCAAAACCTTTTGAAAATGAACCATGGAACTGTTGGTGTGTTTCCAGGATGCGTGCACACTGACACGAGCAGGTGACGTCTCCGTCGGCGTCCAAGTGTTTGAGTTGATGCTGGAGGACTTCCCTTCTAAAAACATCACCGTGTCGTACGCAGACGGATCGTCCGAGTTTCACAGCGTCTCCGCCGTAAAGTCGTCACCTCTCTGCAGAGTAAAGCTGCAGTTCACAGTGGAGGGTGAGTGGTCCTTTAAATTTACTGATTGAAGAAAAACAAGTTTATTTAACCTGAAAACCATAAAACAGCTTTTCTGTCAAATAGACGTTACAATATTAAGCCTGAGTCACAGTATTACAAGATGTTTGTAAACCAGAATAATTAAGAATAAGTAAGTAAAAGTAGAAGATAATAGAGTTGAAATTTAAATAGAATTGTCACAATTATATGACAATTTGTTGATCATCAAAAAAAAATTCACCTCCGTTTCACCTTGTTTCTCATTATGCTATTCTATATATTATATCATTGCATTATATTCTTTCTCATTATATTATGATATATTATTTTATTATATTCTTTCTCATTATATTGAGGCTTTGTGAACATGATATTTTATCCTCTCATAATTTCTACTGGAAAAACTGATTTCACTGAATATTGGCTTCACTGACTTTTTCTCATATTTAGTTTTAAATAATATTTAAAGGACTCGGGTGGTTTACTTTGCCACAAGCTAAATAATACTGCTTGATTAAATGTAAAAGTTTTTTCTTTTACTACTGAAAGATGTATTTAAAAAATGTATCTTAAAACTTATTATAATAACTTATTTAAACTTCTTAAAATATTTTAGGACCTTTATCTTTCTTATTGTTACCTGGTGACTTTACATAAATGTCTTTACAATAATAACTCACCTGTAAAGGCGTAAATTTCCCTGTGAATTGTGATGGAGTAGAAGTAAAATAACATTTAACAAATAACATTAAGTAAAGTGCAAGTACATAAACACTTTTTTTCAAGTAGGCTGCTAATTTATTTACTTTCAGTTGATTGCTTCCAATTTATTTTTCAGTCACTGTAAAATCAAATATTGTCACAGTTTGTCTTCTGTACTATTCTCAAAGCAGAAGTACAAAAGTTCGTAAACGTACAAACTGAAGATCTGAGTTTAGCTTTAACCTGAACCACATAATGCAAATAAAGATGCTGATCGCCTTCTTGTGGCTTTAGGTCATAAACCCCTCCTCCTCCATGTTAGCAGATGGGACATGGACAAACTAAAAAAATCTAAGTTAAATAAATGTTTGTCAAAGATGGTTTCTGTCATTTTATGTATTTCTTATCACAATGATGTTTGTTCGAGTGGCGGAACCTTGATACCACAGCTCCACCAGAGCAAGATGACAGCACCAAAAGAGGATGAGACGTGTTCTGGGGCGGCTGTGGCTGAGGGGTCGGTGGCTTGAATCTCAGCCCATGCCGAAGTGTCCATGGGCAAGATGCTGAACCCAGAATGTCCCCTCATAGATGTTAAATGCACTGATTGGAAGTCGCTTCGGCTAAAAGCGTCGGCTAAATGACATGTAATGTAATGTGTCCTCCATCTTTATTTACACTCTATGAGCTGGACTGTTCCACTGGATGCCTTTTAAATCAAAGGAGTAATTCAACATGGCTGCCTCATGATAGACTTCCTGGGTCAGGGGCTTCATCGATGACAACAAATGTAAAAGGAAAGAAGAGGATGTGCTGTTCACAGCCTCTGGTGTTTGTGTTTCAGTCCTTCCTCCAGTGCCAAGGTGTGAAGTTGGTCATGTGCAGCCCATGTTCTTGTCTAAGACTCCGTCCCATGGGGATGTTCTTCATGCCACCGTGGGTCAGCCGTTCCAGCTCTACGCCCAAGCACAGGCTTCCCACAGCAGGTATGTACTTCACACATGTGTTAACCAATCATACGTGTCAAATAAAGATCAAGTTTCTCCTGCTCTGTCCCCATTTGTCCTGCAGCATCCATGAGTTCCAGGTCAGCGGCCCTCAGAACATGAGCAAAACGTTCAAGAATGACACACATGGAAAAGCCGAGGTCACCGTGCAGTGGACGCCACAGCGCAGCGATCTGTACAGATTTGTCCCGTTCTGCTTCACCGCAGAGACCAAAGAAACGTCAGTGTTTCCACGTGAATGTAATTCTCTATAATTCTCTGTTTATTGTTTTGTGAATCTGAATCATCTTTTCTTTCTTATGTCCTTCAGCCAGTCAGAGATGAGGTGTGTTGTTGTCATGGTGACCCAATCATCTATCACTCAAGGTTTGTTCATCTCCAGTTTGAATAATAATTTTAAAAACCGTAATGAGTGTATATAAAACAATCTATGACTGGAAGCAATGAATGAATTCAAACATTATAAGCTTTTACACGATCAAATCCTCTAAACAAAAACTTCACATCTGAGCTTTATTAAGCTTTTCCTTAATATATATGGATCGCCCCCTGGTGTCTGGCTGCAGTATATGTCATAAACCCCTCCTCCTCCATGTTAGCAGATGGGACATGGACCAAACAAAAAAAAATCAAAGTAGACGTTTAATAAATGTTCATCAGAGACAGAAATTTTAGGTCGTTCTTATCTCACTGATGTTTGTTCAATTGTTTCTGATCAGTTTGGTTTTAATTCGTTATTTGATGATATAAAAACAAGCAGAGATGTCATGATTGACAGCTGAGACTGACTCAGGATTGGTTGAATCTGTTTATCGGGCGGAAACTCGATACCACAGCTCCACTCCAAGATCACACAGACACTTACTACAAATGATGTCAAAAGCACAAGAAGGCAGGGTTTACTGAATATCTGAGAGATTTTGGCGTCATGTTTGTACAGTGGCAGGAAGTGGATGGGAGGCTGCACAACAGGCAGTTTGAGATAAATACGAACTTTCAGCTATAATTATTTTAATTCTGCTCTTGTTGAGTCCCAAACCACAAATATAGATCAAGAAATGAGCATAACAGCTCCCCTGTGATGTTCTGAACCAATATTTCACTTCTTGATAAGGAGTTAATGTGGATTCTGATTTAAAGGCAAGGCCACAGTTCAGTGCTCACCCAACAAGATGACGGTGACCCTGTACGCTGCCTCCATGCCTGGCATCGACGAGAAATTCCTGCAGCTGAGCGACCCTTCGTGCTCCCTCACCTCCAACGGATCGCAGATCACTGGCACCATGTCGTTCTCCGCCTGTGGCACAAAAATTGAGGTGTGGAGGGACATTTACTTTTTCTGTAAAAATCCACATGATCGAATCTGTGTTTTTAAGAGAAGAATTAAGCAAAATGCAGAGAAAGAATCTGTTTGTTCTGCTCTCAGCTGTTCATGGCCTTTCTACCACGTCTGTTTGTCGTAAATCAAGGATTCAGGGGACTACATCAGCTTCAAGAATGAGATCAACTCCTTCGAGCTGCCCAACGAGATCATAACCCGCAGGAAGAAGGTTAAGATTGGCTTCTCCTGCCAGTTTCCCAAAACCATCAGCATCACCAGTTACTACAACCTCTACAAGTCCGATTACATTTTCACAGAGTCCAGCTTTGGCAGCTTTGGCTACACCTTTGAGATATTCCCCAATAGCAGCTTCACAAATAAGGTGGAGGCCAAGGCCTATCCAGTGGAGGTCAAGCTGTTGGACATGATCTACATGGGCATTCAAGCTCAGTCGGAACTTCCAGATGTGAAAATATTTGTTGAATCCTGCAAAGCCACTCCTGATGACAACCCTGAGAACCCCCTCTTCTATGACCTCATCAAGAACGGGTGAGTGGTAATGCCAAAATCCTTTTATTAGTACACATGGAAGATATTAACAATTGTTCTTATGCAGTGTCTTGATTGTGTGTCCTTTGTTTTTAACAGGTGTCTGAAAGATGAGACAATTAAAGTCTTCTCATCTACTGGGCCTACGTTCAAATTTGGCGTTCAGGCCTTCAAATTTACAGGAAACTTTGACCAGGTAACTCAGGATGAAGCTGAAACCTGAAATATTAGATAAGGCAGTTTTCCAATGAAATGGCTCAATAAAGGTTTATTAAATGTAAACTCAACGTACAACACAAACAACTTTTTAATTTCATTCCCATTTATGAATCATTTGATTACTTCAGGAACTCTAAACACTCTCTCCTGCCACCTTACAGGTGTACATCACCTGCTCCGTCATCATGTGTGAGGCAGACAGTCCCTTTTCCAGATGTGCCCAGGGCTGTCTGTCGAGTGCAACCCGCAGACGCAGGCGAGAGGTGAGCAAGGAGACTGCTGGCCACAACATTACCCAGGGTCCTTGGCAGTTTATCGGGCTGACTGTTCCCAAAGAGGCAATGGCAGATAACACTGTGATCATAAAGAGTGGAGAGCCCCCTGCAGGTTAATATGAACCTAACTACTCTACCCTATCTACCTACCTTCTTACCGACTCTACTCTACTCTACTTTACGGACCGACCGACCGACCTACCTACCTACCTACTTACCTACCTACCTACCTACTTACCTACCCACCTACCTACCTACTTACCGACCGATCGACCCGACCGACCCCACCCACACCCACTTACCCACCTACCCACCGACCTACCCACCACCACCCACCTACGCCTACCCACCCCTACCCACCTACCTACCCACCACCCACCCACCCACCAACCCACCACCCACCCCACTCCCACCCACCTACTTACCCACCCACCACCCACCCACCACCCACCTACCCACCTACCAACCTACCCACCCACCCACACCTACACCACCACCACCCCAACCACCACTACCTACCTACCACCCACCACCTACCTACCTACCTACCTACCACCCACCTACCTATATCTCATCTATCTACCTACCTACCTACCTACCTACCTACCACCACCTACCTACCTACCTACCTACCTACCTACCTACCTACCTATATATCTACCAACTCTACCCTATCTATCTATCTATCTATCTATCTATCTATCTATCTACCTACCTACCTACCTACCTACTCACCTACTTCCCCACCTACCTACTTCCCCACCTACCCTCCTACTGACTCTAATCTAACCGATCTACCTACTTCCCCACCTACATATTTTCCGTCTGCCTGTAAACTGCTGTATTATTGTCTTTCAGTGACTCCTCCACCTGTTTCTTCAGACACCAAATCAAGCGTAGACGACTGGGAAATCCGGAAGATCCTTAACACCAACGGCAGCAGCATCTTCTTCGGCTGTGCCTTCTTATTATCAGTGGTGTTGATGGCTGTGGCTGTTAACTACTTCAGGAGGAGGAGAAAGGAAGACGACCGCAACGCTCTCATAATTTCAGGCTTTGATAACTAAAACTAAAATATTAAAGGCATCTAGTGGTGAAGTTGCAGGAAGTGGAGACGTGTCGTCCATCTTTATTCACAGTCTTAAATTACAGGGCACAAGCCATGAAGCATAACTTTAAAAAAGCTGAAGTACATAAGAATCGATGACCGCTTTCTCAGCATGAATTTGTATTTGTAGCTGCACAAATCCTTTAGACTTGTCCAACTGGTTTTCTGTTGTATCTGGTGTTGACGTTTTTTTAAGAATTATTGGTGCGTGAAACGAGTGAGGCGAGGCCCAATAGTCAGTAAGGTAAGACCATATGAAACACAGGTGTATTCAAACAATGAGGGTTCTGGAACATGAAATACACCACAGGCCTGGTTAATCTTGGTAATTACATGGTTTACCTGTGTGAACAAAACATCAACAGATTCAGACTTAATCTACCTGGTCAAAAAACTGGTCAACTATCTGGGCATGATTCTGCAAATCCTGTTTTATTCAATGTGTTGAATGGTTGTGCCACTGAAAGTTAAAATACATTCTCAAATAACAAAAATGTGCACGATTTTGAGCATCATGAAATAAAAATAGTGTCACAGCAGCAAAACTTTTCCAACAGCTAAATACATCAACGTCTGTAATGGTGAAATCATATATTTCTGCAATTTAAATGGGATTTTATTTACGATAAATGTATGATAAAGACATTCGCTGATTGAAGCCTTAATCACATTATAATAAACCTAATTCTGTGTGAGTTTATTCTGTGTTTGTTATCATTTAGTTGGACAAACTGAATTTTCGGACTATGTGGTGAGGTTGTTTTATTTGTCATATGCCTTTCCGGATATAACATGGGATTTCAGACGAGGAGGGGATCGAACCACCAACCCAGTGAGCCCCCACCCCACCGCATGAGCTGATACCAGGAAGGATGGTGACATCGGACAAAAAGAGATTTTCTTATCACCTTCTTTAAAATTTTGAAGTAGGGCATTTATTTACAATTGATTTCTCAGAGAATAACTCGTGAATCTTGATGAAAAGATCTTGTTTCTGATATTTATGAGTATGGTTCAGATCCCAATAAAATCTTGATCTGTGGAATTTAAATGTGGTTTCTTGAGGAGGCCCCGGCGGACAGATGAACTCTGCATGATGTT
Source organism: Hippoglossus stenolepis (assembly GCF_022539355.2). Taxonomy (NCBI): domain Eukaryota; kingdom Metazoa; phylum Chordata; class Actinopteri; order Pleuronectiformes; family Pleuronectidae; genus Hippoglossus; species Hippoglossus stenolepis. The sequence continues at coordinate 1,002,115 of NC_061483.1, forward strand.
CAAGTTCATTTCTTTCCTAAGTTGAGTACAGTTCCCCTACATTCTCCTACATGTTGTCCACAGAAGTTCAGCGCAGGTGACCTGAAGGTGGCACTACACTTATACGTAGTTACAATTTATTTTTAAAGTTAAGTTTCACTAATCAGGGTTGAGCATATATTTTACATTTTAATTATTATATGTAAAACGATGATATGTAATGTACAAGTAGCCATAATGGTTGATGAACTCCACTAAACTTAAAGGGTTGTTGGTGTTTTCCAACATCAAAAGATACGTCTCTAAAAGATTCTACCTTCTTTCATTGCCAAAGCAAACCAAAGAGCTCATTTTGGCATTCCAGAAGATCAAAGGCGGCTGACATACCATCATAAGTGTGTCAGGACCAGGAACAGTTGTGTAACCATCAGGTTTCAACTCCGACTGTTATAATGAAACAATAAGAGACATAAATAATGAGCAGTAATTATTATTAATTATACTAATAATAATAATAACTATAATGATGACGATGATGATAATGATAACAATAATTAAGATTAAGATTAAGAAGTCCTTTATTAGTCCCGCAATGGGGACATTTGCAATAATAATCATCATCATCATCATAATCATAATGATGATAATAGTTTGATGTAGAACCTATGGTCTGATCTCTTACCTTTGCTTATTGAGATGCTTCTTGATTTTGATGGATTGATCCTCATTCTGGCCAATGTGATGTTGTCTTCTAGTTTGATAATAATCATCTCCATCGCCATGGTGAATGCTAGTGGGGAGATAGTGCAGCCAGCCATGATGCCCACTTCGAGACGCTGCCATATGCTGGTAAAATCTGGGGTTGTGAAGCCGAATTGCAGATCTCTTTCCAGGTGCTCCTCTACATCCTGCTTTGATGTCCTTAGGGATCCTCCTTTCTTTGTGATGAGGAGAGATTTCACGAACTTGAAGGGATCTTTTAAGAAATGGGTTCTTGATTGTTCTTTTCTTTTCCAAGCTGTTTTAAGGCGTTCTGCTTGCCTCTTGGTTGTCTTGCTGTAATGAGGTGTAGTCAGATTCAGTTTTTGAATAATTGTTCCAAAACAAACATTTGTGAAAACATTGTCTGAAAGCAGGGCTACATTGAAATGCCAGTAACTATATTTTTGATAGAAACTGCCCTGACAGAGAGAGAGAGAGAGAGACAGACAGACAGAGAGCGAGAGAGAGAGAGACAGAGAGAGACAGAGAGAGAGACAGACAGACAGACAGACAGAGAGACAGACAGACAGACAGACAGACAGACAGACAGACAGACAGACAGAGAGAGAGAGATAGAGACAGAGACAGAGACAGAGACAGACAGAGAGACAGACAGAGAGAGAGAGAGAGAGAGAGAGAGAGAGAGAGACAGAGAGAGAGAGACAGAGACAGAGACAGAGAGAGAGACAGAGAGACAGACAGAGAGAGAGAGAGAGAGCATACTTACCATCATCTACATGAACCTTTAATATATCCACTGCCCTTGTGAGACATTTGTGGTATGAATCAAAGTATGAGGAAGAGTTTCTCTGACATGTGTCTCACTCTGTCTCTCTGCCAGCAGAGAGAGGACAACCATCAGATAACCAAAAGGGACACTGAAAATCAAACTAAGTTACGCACACAAATCCTTTTTTTCCCCCTAAGTGACCAGATCTGATTGTTTAATGACAGTGTGAACAGCACTAATCACATGGAATCAGATCTTTTCAAACCAGATTTGGTCCACTTTCATATGTTCAAATACAGGCATTATGATTAGGGCCCAGGCACCTCCGGTGGGAGGCCCTATTGTATTTCGAAGGATTTTTATTTCCCTTTTGGGGCTTTTTCAGGGCCTAGACATGCTCAAATTCTAGAGTTTTCAAGAAATTCAAATCCCTAAAAAGTAATTGTATTCTGGAGTAATTTGACGTGCAAGGATCGTCGTCTCGTGACAGACGCAGGAAGTGAAGCATTTATCCTTCCCGCAGTGCGCAAAACGCATGCAACGCGGAGCCATGTGCCCGCTCGCCGATCGCTCTCTCCACCAACCGCAACAGGTCCCGAGTTGCGTGTGCTCGGGCCCGTTCAGTGCTACAACGTAGCCCTAGTTATTATTATTATATGATTTTATAAAAGGTTATATCATTTATACGATATTAGTCACATGCTTGGGTCCAAGTGGCGCAGTCCTGCAGCTAAAAGCTGATGTGTGGTCATCTTTTTACAAATCTATTCTGTTTAGTGACCGTGTCAAAGTCTCGTGGCTCAACAAGCAGCCCGGCCGATCAGCTGCTCCGACCTCGGCTGAACCGTCTGCACTCAAACACGAGCTGCTTCCCGTAACTGAAAATAAACAGATGATTGATTGAGGTATCTCTGTTTCTCTCAGATGTGTCTTAGATATTCAGGTGAACGGAGCCATCAGATTACATTCAACAATCACATGTCAGGTTTACAAAAGCCTTCATTCAATGTCTAAGTACACATTGTCATTATTAAGCCTCCTGGGCTCAGTGGAATGTTCTGAGCATGAACAGGTTTAGTGTTTTGCATATAGGCTCCAACTTAGTCACTCCCCCATATGATTACACAGGAATGATGGGAGTGACGAGCTAATACTTGTAACCCCCCGTTGGAGCCTACAGGTGGATGCTGGGTGGTGGAGGGGCTGAAGCAGCTGGTAGCAATACTGCAGCAGCTACTTCAATAGACCAGCTGATAAGGTGTGTGTGTATTATAGATGGTTGTGGAGAGTGAGGTCACATGATGTATGTCACATGATTGGAGCAGCGCAGCTCGAGTTGGCTGCCTGAACTAACTCGCAGGTGTCGCTCCATTTTACACTTTAAAAAGAAAAATAAAGACGACGTTTGTCCATCAACAAAGTCTGAACCAACGCTGAAAATAAAGATTTACTTTTGTCTACAAGTTTGTGGCCTGAGTGTTTGTAGCAGTGGTTGAAAGTACCACCATGTTTTATGAATCGTATGTGGGGAAAATGTACGACTGCAAAACAACACGTGCTCAAGTTCCTGCTCACAGGACAGAATAATGAGTGTTTATATGAATCAGCTCATTTAATCCCAGTTTGTACAGACGCTGCTGAATCCTGACAGACAGCACCGCTCTTAAACTCTTTATTCGTGCATTGCACTGATCTGATGATTCTGGTGGCTGCCAGTTCCCTGACGTGACCAATAAAGGGCTTGTACACCAGATAATATCATTGACATACCAAATCGTACTAAGAAGAGCCAGTCAATCAAATTGTATTTGTATAGCCCTGTTGTGCCATAATGCATCAAACGTGATACCATAAAATGGTGTGCCTTTCGGCATTCAATAAATTTGGTTATCAAGATAAAATATTAAATATTAATATTTTATTATTAATATTAAATAATAACTTTAATTGATTAAAGTTACCTCGGGGCACCACCCTTCAAAGGAAGGGAAAAGATAGCCAATTTATTGAATAAAGTCTCATGAAGGTACTAACTACAAATTTGGAACTCTGATTAACAATTAAATTAATAACTATAACCAAAATTACCATATAGATAGTTAGCTAAGTTGAAGGATATAGAGTTCTTGACAGTGTAGAGGTTGGCGAAATTCACTTATGCAACATTAATGAAAAAACATTTGTGAAAGAAAAACATTTATTATGATTATAATAAAGTATAAAAACACAAATTACTAACGGTCTAATTGCTAAACAAAGATAGGTATGTGCGTGTGTCTGTGTGAGTCAGCGTGCTTTCAAGATGGTCGCTGGCCAAAGAGATAACACCCGTCCCACCTATTGGAATGTTTACGACCTGTAGAGCTAATGAGGTGAAGAGTTATGCGTGTGTCTGTGTCTGTGTGTGTGTGTGTGTGTGTGTGTGTGTGTGTGTGTGTGTGTGTGTGTGTGTGTGTGTGTGTGTGTGTGTGTGTGTGTGTGTGTGTGTGTCTGTGTGTGTTGTGTGTCTGTGTGTGTGCCAAATTAGAGGAAGTTACTAGATTGGATGCAACGAAAGACTGTGAAGAGCATAACAGACTAACATTGCTTTCTCAATAACTTGTACCCAAAATATCACAACACCACAAATCAAACTTATAAACCTCACACAGAATCGAATAAACAGTCTTGCTTAGCCTAGTATAATTATTAAGCCCAGATGTGTTACCAGTCCGTGGAAAGGGGAAAAAGGAAGTTGCTGTGCAGTTCGCAGTTTTGTGTCGTCTTGCTGGTTTCTGTTGAGTTCAGTTCAGTTGCTGGCTGAAGTTTGCAAACAGGACATCGAGTCGCTGCTAGGACGTTGGTAGAGCTTGGAGGGCGAGGAGGTTTCCTTGGTGAGATGAGCTGGAAGCTGCACCTTTGTGCTCCTCTCGAAGAGTTGGATGGGAAGAGAAGATGTGAGCTGGAGAAGAGGCTCCACAGCCTTCTCTCCTGTAGAAGGATTGTAGGAAGAGGCAGGAACTGGCTCGACAGCCTTCTCTCCTTGGAGGGAGTGTAGAAAGAGACTCCTGGCCTTCTCCCCGTTGAGGGAGTTTAGAAAAGAGACAGAAGAAGCTGGAGAACCTAGCTTATATTGGCCCGGTGACCTCACAGGTCATGGGGTCCAGAGTGACCAATGGGAGTTGAAACCTGTGTCCCTGGGGGGGGTTTCCACCCCTCTGTGTGAAGTTGATGCCCTCTGGGACATTGAGTTCCTTGCTCTGGTTTTTAATGGCCCCTGGGAGACGGAGTCCTGGAGGGACATGCTGCTTCAGGCCTTGATGGCACATGTAGGCCGAAGTGTGGTTTCACAAAGAACCATGGCCCAACAGCCCCTATTCACAAATCACTATTTGTCTCACTGGGCTGAACAAAGCCATCAACTGCCTTTCACGCCTTTCAGGAAAACATTGTTGTTCCTCTGCTCGGACGATTCAAACTATTGTTGGAGCTTGTTACTGGTGAAAATGTGCTCAATAACAATCATGTAACAATTATTAATGTTCAAACCGGTTTTACTTATTTATTTTATTTATTTAATCAAATCCCTCTGAAGTTGGACTTTGTTGTGATGTTCTGAACCAATATTTCACTTCTTGATAAGGAGTTAATGTGGATTCTGATTTAAAGGCAAGGCCACAGTTCAGTGCTCACCCAACAAGATGACGGTGACCCTGTACGCTGCCTCCATGCCTGGCATCGACGAGAAATTCCTGCAGCTGAGCGACCCTTCGTGCTCCCTCACCTCCAACGGATCGCAGATCACTGGCACCATGTCGTTCTCCGCCTGTGGCACAAAAATTGAGGTGTGGAGGGACATTTACTTTTTCTGTAAAAATCCACATGATCAAATCTGTGTTTTTAACCCTTGTGTTGTCCCTGCTTCCCACGGCTGTTGGCCCCCTCACATAGCCCACCCCATATTTGGACACACATGTAGGGCAATAGACAAGTGAGCAGCCCTTGCAGATGAATTTGTTACACCCGCGGCACATGGTGTGAGTTTTACAGTCCTTCTTCCTGGGGCATATCTGACACCTCTTCCTCTTACTCGCCCCGAGCGGGGCTGCTGCTAGGGCTATGGAGGAGGCCGGACGCTCGGGTTGAGCGTCGTAGTCGTTGTGGTCAAGAGCACTCTGTGCGGCGGCGGCGGCTTTTACAGCCTTCACAACCGCGGCGAACGCTTCCGTGCGGGGGATGCGCTCCCTTCGTGCGATGAACGGAGTCACGAGAGCCTTTCCCAGCTGCTCTCGGCACAGCCTCCGCTTGTTCCGCTTGCCCACATCCAGTCTGGGTTGATCTCTCTCCATATCACGAAGGCGTTGTAGGAAGAGACGTCGAGAATGTTGTGAAAGACGACCAGGGCCAGCGCGGTCATCCTCCTGTAGCTGTACGTTCCGATCACCTTGTCTAGGTTGTCCACGCCACCTTTGTTGCGGTTGTAGTCCAGGACGATGACCGGTTTCCCGTCCTCGCGGTCGCTGATGTCGGCCTCGGGGTGCCGTGTGCTCAGGAGCACCATGTTCCTGTTTTTCTTTGGGATGTAGGACACCAGAGTGGCGGTGGGCGTGAATGCGAACTTGGATGAGAACACCTCTCTTCCCTTGACCGCGAGCAGCCCGGTCGGGAGCTCGGGCTTGTTCTTCCGAACCGTGCCGACCACGGTGAGCTTCCTCTCCAGGAGCTGCCGCGCGAGTTCGTAGGAGGTGAAGTAATTGTCGCACGTGACGTTACGACCGTGCAGTCCCTCCGTTACATCGAGCACTACCCGCAACCCCTGGTTCCGTTCTGGGCGTCCGCCGCTCGGCTTTCCGGTGTACACTTGCATCTTCCAAGCGTAGCTGGATTTCGCATCGCAGGCCACCCACGACTTGATCCCGTATTTCGCCGGCTTGCTGGGCATGTACTGACGGAACGGACACCGGCCTAGGGAGTAAAACAGGAGGAGATGAGAGGAGATGAGATGAGATGAGATGAGATGAGGACGAGGAGTAGCAGCCGCTATCTACATAACATAACATAACATAACATAACATAACATAACATAACATAACATAACATAACATAACATAAAACGAAAAAAAAGACTAACCTCTGAACGGAAACAGTTGCTCGTCCACGGTCACTTCGGGCCCCGGGTTGTGGAGGCGCGGTAGCCGCGCCACCCACGCGTCCCAGACCTCTCGCACAGCTGCCAATTTGTCCGTGGCTCATCTCGTGCGTCTCGTCTCGCAGTCGTCGAAGCGCAGCAGTTTTAGAGGCATCGTGGCAGGAAACATCGCCCGGCCACTCTCGGCGTCCCACAGGCTGGCGGCGGCCTCGCCCCGGGACCTGTACACGCCCGCTAAGATTAGCAGCCCTACGTAGGCGCGCAGGTCGGTCTCGTCCATCCCTTTCCATTCGTCGCCGTATTTTCGACGACCCTCCCGATTCGTCATCTCCAGGATGGGGGGGACCCCGCTTTGAGCCGCAGCAGAGGAGGAGGAAGAGGAGGAGGAAGAGGAGGAGGAAGAGGAGGAGGAGGAGCAGCGGCCCTCCTCTCGGCCGTACGCCCTCGAGGACCATGTTATTTCCCCGTTTCTTGATGGGAAGGTCTCTCTTTCCACGAGTCCGGTGGTGTAGCCGTGGTCTTGTCCTTCTTCTTCTTCTTCAAAGGATGAAGAATCTGCAGAAGCATCACCCACTGGGTCGTAGTCTTCGTCGCCGTCGTCGTCTTCGTAATCACTGTCGTTGCCGGCGACGACGGCGACGACATGGCCGTCCTCTCTGTCTTCTTCTCGGTCTGCTTTTCTGTCCGCTTCTCGGTCTGGCTCTTTCGCGTCCTCTTCGGGTTCAGAGGATGGTTGCTGGGAGAATAGCTGTTGGAGAACCTGTTCTCTGGTGAAACGCTCCTGACGTGACATCGTGCCATGGTCCAGGAGGGTGGCACACGGAAAATGGCGCGCCGGCTTCTTTGTGGGTACCCCCTAGATGACAATTGGAATCAGGTGTGGGTCTAAATGACCCCCCAGGAGAATCAAGAATGACAATCCTTGGGTCACCCTAACCCTGACCGGCCAGGGCTTGCGGATGATCACACACACGCACGCACACACACACACACTCTGGGTCAATCCGACCCAGGAACAACACGAGGGTTAAGAGAAGAATTAAGCAAAATGCAGAGAAAGAATCTGTTTGTTCTGCTCTCAGCTGTTCATGGCCTTTCTACCACGTCTGTTTGTCGTAAATCAAGGATTCAGGGGACTACATCAGCTTCAAGAATGAGATCAACTCCTTCGAGCTGCCCAACGAGATCATAACCCGCAGGAAGAAGGTTAAGATTGGCTTCTCCTGCCAGTTTCCCAAAACCATCAGCATCTCCAGTTACTACAACCTCTACCTCTTAAGATTAAGATTAAGAAGTCCTTTATTAGTTCTGCAATGCGGACATTTGCAATAATAATAATCATCATCATCATAATCATAATGATGATAATAGTTTGATGTAGAACCTATGGTCTGATCTCTTACCTTTGCTTATTGAGATGCTTCTTGATTTTAATGTACGTTTGAAGGTCTTCTGCACAATTTAGGTTTCCAACTACCAGTAGATTATAGCAGGTGTTAGTGGCCACCAGCGGATGTTAGGGCTACCACATAGTTGTCTATGGTATTGCTGAAAGTGTGACACCCACTTGGCCACTGAGCCAACAGCTTATAGTCTGAGACTATTTATAAATTTCCTGTTGCAACATATTCTTGTCACACAATGCTCATAAAGAAGCGATGGGTGAACGAGTCCAATCCATGTGACGCTATGAGCCTGGGGCAAATAGAGTCTAATCATGTGAGAAGCTTGAGTGAACACATCTGAACATCTGCCACTCCCACAGGATTTCAGAACACACTTGATCAGAGTGACACATACTAGATTGAATGCCGGTCACACCCTTTAAATTTCTGAACAAAGGGTATTGTTTTAGAGGATTAAGAAGAAATGCAATCACAGAACATCCCATAAACATCTACTAAACTTAATAAATAAAGCTTATTAAATGTTTTAATGAGCTTTGAAAGACCTGAACCACTGGATTCCATTTTGTTTCCCAATAGAAATACAGTTGCTCTATTCTTGCATGAGTACACACATGAGTATACTGTAGATGAGTTGGTCCACACACTGAACTGAAACTTCATTGGGATCTCAAACCCACTCCTGTAAAGTTCTGTGACTTTGTCTGGACTAGTTTCTGTGAATACACCTGCATCCATGTACTAACTTCTTCTAATGTCATTTCATTCATATAAGAAGTGTGAAGCAGCAGCTCTGTTCTGACAGTCAGAACTTTAACTTCATACGAAATCAGGAGAACTTTCTTGTTCCTCTGCTCGGACGATTCTAAACTATTGTTGGAGCTTGTTACTGGTGAAAATGTGCGTAACATTTAAATAACAATAATTACAATAATTAATGTTCAAACCGGTTTTGCAGGTGGGTTGGGTTAGGGTTAGGGTTAGCCCATTGTTTTCAACCCGAATGTGCATTCCATCAAACTCCAGCTTACAGTATATAAAGATGCTGCAGGTGGATGTGAGAGGCACCCGGGACACAGACCAGTTCACTGCATCATGGCTTCCACAGCGGTGCTCCTACTTCAGCTGCTCCTGGTCTCACTGGCGTCTGCATCACATCTATTAGGGGGAAGTGCGGCCTTCACCTACAGAGGACAAAACCCTGATGGAACGTACAGGGTGAGACAAGCAATGATGACATAGAGACAATGTGTGAATCTGGTCCATGATAGAAATGTCTTATTCTTCTTCATTATTACTGTTATCTTTTGTTTGTGGGAGCTTAATTTCTTTTGTTTGATTTTCTAGTTAAGCATCAAGGCCACAACAAATTTATTGATTTAATAATAATAGTAATTTTATACATTTTACATCTGAAATTCTTAAAGATTTGGATACTGTTAAACTTCCAATTCTCACCCTAATTAGCTTTGAACAAGACAAAGTAATAATAACAACAATAATAATAATTATAATTGTTTAGCACTTATCTAGACAAGGTTACAATGTGCTTGACAAAATACATGGAAATAAAACACAAATAAGACGGATGAAATAAATTAAACTTGGTCACGGTTAGTTACCGGCTTTAGTTACCAGCATTAGTTACCGGCCGTAGTTCCAGAGCAACCACCTGGAAGCACAGGTTCATTCTGATCTTTCCCCGCAGGTGGACCTTCGCACCAAGTCAATCTTCACGAGATGCGACTACCTGTCGTGGAGCTGCTCCGGGAGCAACTGTCTCAATGTCGCTAGACGTCCGTCGGGTGTGATTGACAGGAACACCAACACGCCAGTAAACACTTGTGAGGCTGAAACAGTTTTCACGACTAATGTTAGCAGTGACAAACCTTTTCAGATGAGGTGAGTCTTTTTAAGACTACTTAACTTTCACTTGCTGCTTAGTAAGACTAAGTTAAAACTGGTTTTATTTCCAGTAAAATGATCTGCAATGGACTTGTTTGTTGTTTCTGTCCCTTGTACTGTTTATGTGTTTGGGACCCCCTCGAAGTCAGGGTGATACATCTCAAAGAGTTAATGCCATGACAATACATTTCAAAGTATAAAAACTTATTGAATTTTGTCCCTGAGTTGTTTTGAATGTCTCTGTGCAGCACCTTGAATCTTCTTCTGTGTAAGAAATGTGCTTCATAAATAAAACTGCCTCACCTTTCTGCTCTTAACATGTATTCACTGAGTACATTTTGTGGAGCATTATTTTATTTATCAACCCTGCTTGACAGTCATGTTCACACACCTCGATCTACTCCACACACCAGGGCAGGTGGCTGCTGTTAGGTAGGAGCGGCAAATTCTGGCCAACTCTTCAGGCGTCACGGCTGAGGTAGATCTGGGAAAGAGGTCTGACACCAGGAAACCAAACAGATCACCAGACATCAGCATCCTACCTTTCCTCCGGTAAGTCTCCTGCAGATACCTGGAAACTTGTCGACCTTTAACCCTTTTATCACAGACACTGGAGAATTTGAATTTGTTTTAAACACTGATGATTCCATCTTTAGTTTTTTTACTAACTCCTGTTATAAAATTGTCCATTCAAGAGTTCCTCAGAACTGCCCTCGGACATACAAGCTCACGTCTTTTGATCCTGATGGGGACAAAGTTCGATGTCGATATGGAAACGTCAGGGGGACGGAGTGCGACTCGTGCAACCTGCCACCAGGCTTCCTCTTAGACCAGGTCAGCTGAGAAATCTGAATCTCCATACTTTGTATTTTAATGCATTGACGCTTTGCCTCCCTTTAATAATAAATATTCACATTGATAGGGCTCTTGCACATTGCACTACAACTACACCCAAGCCAACATCAAGGCTTTTGGACTTGAGATGGTGGTGGAGGATTTCCCACAAGGCTACATCAATCTGCAATATGGAGATGGATCCAGATCCTACAGGGCTCCGATGGCCGTGAGGAGAGGAAAGAGAGACTACGGAGGCCTAATCGTACCCCCAGCCACAACCCCAACCACAACCACAACCACACCCACAACCACAACCACAACCCCACACACAACTACAACTCCAACCACAACCACAACCACACCCACAACCACAACCACAGCAACAGCCCCCACCCCACAGCCACAGCTACAGCCCCAGCCCACAACTACAACTCCAACCACAGCCACAACTACAATTCCAACCACTACCACACGCACACCCACAACCACAACTACAACTGACCACTGCCACAGCCCACACAACCACAACTACAACTCCAGCCACAACTACAACTCCAAGCCACAGCCACAAGCTGCAACTCCAGCCACAGCCACCACCCACAGCCACAGCTACAGCCCCAGCCACAGCTACAGCTCCAACCACAACCACAACTACAGCTCCAACCACTACCACAGCCACACCCCACAGCCACAGCTACAACCCAACCACAGCTACAGCTCAGCCACTACCACAGCCACACCCACAACCACAACTACAACTCCAACCCTGACCACAACTACAACTCCAACCCACAACCACAACTACAATTCAACCACTACCACACGCACACCCACAACCACAACTACAACCCCAACCACTACCACAACCACACCCACACCACAAGCCACAACTGGCTCCAACCCACAACTACAACTCCAACCACAACCACAACTACAACTCCAACCACTGCAACCACCCACAACCACAACTACAACCCCAACCACAACTACAGCTCCAGCACTACAACCACACCCCACAGCCACAGCTCTAGCTCAACCACAACCACAACTACAACTCCAACCACAACCACAACCACACCCACAACCACAACTACAACCCCAACCACAACTACAACTCCAACCACTACCACAACCACACCCACAACCACAACTACAACTCCAACCACAACCCCACCCCCAACCATGGCTCCTCTCAGCAAACTTCCTATGCAATTCTCTTTTCTTGGTAAGTATGTTTTTACTTTTCCTGACACATGACAATATATTTAATCAGCCAATTCTTTTTAAGTCCCACCAAGCAGAGGTCCTGTTGCTGCTGCTCTGGGCTCAGTGAGATAAAAGTCTTTATAAGTGTTGGACCTCTAGAAACGTCTAATGTGTGACACATGTTCACAAAATACTGAGACCAGGGCCTGTACTTAATAGAATAGAGTTTTCTTCATCACTTCCTCAGTGTTTTGCGGATCTTTGTACTGCGTACAACCCTGCATGTACTTTGAGAGCCTCTGGCAGAAGCCTTGAACTGTTCCAGATTCTGGGTTGAGGACTTCAGGGAACACAGGTTTAGAAAAGAGCTCCGAAGCTCTGGAGCCTCCTGTCTGAGGAAATACAGCAGAAAGAGTCTTATTGTAACACATCGCATGATTTTCATCATTCAATTTCTGTCACACGTTTAGTGTTTTATTCTTTTATGTTATTTTTGTCATGTATTTTTACTTTGACATTGTTGTTTTATTTGTGAGAAGTTTAACTTCTTCACTATGAAATTCTTTGTTCTTCAAAATCCTTGTATTTCCCTTAACTCTTGCATTTCTGGCTTTAGAACAACATGTTCTTCGTTTAATAAAAAAATTACCATTTAGTCGTAGGAGACGTTCTTTCAACATATTAATCCTAAGTTTTTGTTTTTGTTTTTTACTGAGCTGTGACTTTATTTAGATTTTACAACTAACAAAGACTCAGTAGCAGTTTGCTAATTGCTGTTCAATACTTATCACATTGTTAAATTCCAGTGGACCCCCTGCTCCGTCATGTCAGGAGGGCTTACCTGTAAGTTCTGCCCCCCAACACCTGCAAATGGAGATCGTTTCTAGCAGAGGTCAACAAGGAATTGGAAGTCAGAGTCAAGCGCAGGCCCAGATGCAAAGTAAGTGAGAACCAATAGCCAGCTGAGGCCTTGTGGAAACAAAACATCTCAGCAAGCACGATAACTGTGTTCTGTTTTCACACAGAATAAATAATATCGTCGTCCAGTGGGCAGCCGAATATCAGATCCCAGAACCCAGAAGACTTTGTCCTCCAGGTGGAGCGCCGCTCCCAGATGACCCGCGGACAACATTTCGTGATCTTTGCTGTTGAAACAGTCAAGTCGTGAGTCTCGGACTTCAGTTCTCTATTGACACCATCATGTGCGTGAAACCATCGTTTAACTTTTCACATATGTTCACAAATGTTTTTCAGGCCTGCCGTCTATCAGTCGAGATGAGGTGTGTTGTTGAAGCCAGGAAGTGAAATAGGTGTGAGTCACCGGGATCGCATCACTGTCAACTGATCTATGTTTTTTTAGCACAACTGAAAACTGCATCAAGCACTTTTTGACCAGCAGAGGGCAGAAAAACACTGGAACTTGAACTACACACCATACAATAAGGCTGGTGTCGTCATGGTAATCCTGACAACAACAAAATAATAGCAACATTAACATCTAACATACATCAATATGAAATAAAGACTAAATATCAGTAATCACATAGAATATTTATTATATTTCAATATGTAAAGTACTGAAAAGGTTTAAAATGTACTTCTTTTGTTCCAGTTAAATCCCATGTGATCTGCAACGAGTCCTCAATGACAGTATCGGTTGAGAAAGCCTCATTCCCTCGACTCCATGAGGATCATATGCAGCTCAATGATCCCTCCAACACGGCCTGCAGCCTCCAGAGACACTCCAACAGCACTCACATCATCGCCGCTCATCCCCTCAACGCCTGCGGCACTCAGATCGGGTAGCGAGGCCTCATTTCATCTCACTACACACTCAATTCTGTTTGCTTCTTGTTTGTCGGTTACTGCATGAGGACTGAATTCATAACTTTCTGTCCTGCAGGAAGACAGCCAAGGCCTCATCTTTCAGAAACGAAATCACCGGTGGACAGCCCCAGTGACCTGATCACCAGGAAGCACCAGATGGAGGTGCAGTTCTGCCAGTACCCAAAACAAGGAAGCTGTCATTGAGCCGTGGCACAGGAAGAACATCACTGTGTGACAAGGGCTTGACACGTTCACCTACCAGTTTGAGTTCTACCTAACAACCAGTTCCAAACCATGATGGATCAGCAGCATATCCTCTGGAGTTCGACATTGGGAAAAGGATTTACATGAAGATCAAGGCCACCTCCTGGAGTCAACAACTTACCGAGCTGTTTGTGGAGTCCTGCCGAGGCTGCACCATACGACAACCCCAACTACCACCCGACCTGCTCCATCTTTGAAAATGGGTATGAAAACACGGCTCTACTGTTTGAAGGCAGATGTTGGTTGTCAGGGAGTAAAGGTGCCTTCAAGAAGGGCGTAAAATATGTAAAAGGATTTGCAGCTAGCTGGGCCTTTGAATGACAGTGTGAGCGATTGCCTGTCACGTCCGTCCTCTAAATAAAGATGAATGAAGGAGAATCTCCACTTTCTCCACCATCTAGAAATCAAGCCAAAATATCTCAGATATGAACTCAGACATTTAGTGATGGTGAAATGAAGCTGTGGCCTCCAGGTCCCTCCCAAACACATGCTCGGCCAACCGCAAGTCAGGCTCAGCTGTCAATCATGATCTCAGCCTGTTCTTACATCATCAAATAGCTAATTCAAACCAAACTGATCAGAAACACTTGAACAAACATCAGTGTGATAAGACCTGAAATGACAGAAACATCTTTGACAAACGTTCGTGCCTCAATTTTTTATTTTGGTTCATTTCTCATCCATTGTAACTTAGTCTTGGTGTCACCTATGCTCCCCCCAGTGGCTAAGTGCAGGGGCACTGTTCTTACAGTAATTTTTTCTTTCTTCTTCCTTTGAAAGGTGTAAAATGGATCCAACTGTTCAGATCCACTCCCCCGCTGAACAGAAAGAATTCAAGTTCAGCATGGAGGCCTTCAAGTTCATCGGACTGAACAATCAGGTCAGCAGTGGATTAGAACTTCTTTTGTTTATTAAAAGGACAGTGTACATGAATATATATATATATATATATATATATATATATATATATGGACAAGTTTTAAAAACCTTACACAGTAACTGAGGATTAAGTGGAGCAGAGGTTTGACTCTAGATCTCGTCTGCTGACATATCGACGGCGTGTCTTGTGTTCAGAGTGTACATCAGCTGCTCGGTCATGATGTGTGAAGCAGGAACTCCAACACCAGATGTTCCAAAGGTTGCATTAGCTCTCGTCAACAAGCCCGGCGCCCCAAGAGAGAGAGGCTGTCATCCAGAGTGCAAGTCGCCGTTTCCCAGGGGCCATTGCGCTTACGGAGATCGGCAGAGAGCGTCAGGCCACAGGTATGACACGCCTGGAGCACCTGCCTCGTCAGTCCCAGCTTGATTTTGGACAAGCTCGACTCACATTGTGTTTCTCTTTTCTTCAGCGACCAACCTGAATCTGAACCTGGTGTTCATCGCTGGATGTGTTCTTGCAGCCATTGCGGCATGGTCTGCGGAGTGGTCGGTGTACCAAACCAAAGTGTCAAGGTCAAATACCAACCTTTGCCAACATTCAGGAAGTTAAATCAGCAGCGTGTGTGAAATACTGATTTATATTGATCACTTCCAGACTGTACCAAGTCTTCTTTCATGGTTTTTGGTGGGGGTTTATGTATCTAATCAGGTGCAAATGTAAGCAGATGGATTTTCATATCAACGTCATATGAATGTCTGCAGCTTTTTGTAGATTTGCTTTATTTTGAACAAATCTGAAAGGTGTGTGGTGTTTACAGGCGGGATCTCATGTGGTTTTATAACTGTTCATTTGTGATGTGTTACAATATGAGTTAAACAAGTGTTCTGATTGAAATGTGTGTTTTTACTTTCCAACACACACATTTCTCATGTGTCTGAATACATATTAGGTATATATACTGTATCTCTGTTTCACACTGAAGTGTTTGTCAATGCAAAGTCATTCAGGGAAGTGTCAGATGGTTGAGTGTGGTTGATGTCGCTCTGAGTTGTATATGTACATTAAATATCAAGTTGCAAACATGTGACCTTCTGATAAGAGTCATCGCCAAACCTCAATTTACAAGCTGCAAATCCAAATGTTAGTCACCTGGAGGAATGAAGCAACAGCACGGGATGCTCTTCTTCTTGGTCAGGGATGGTCATGGTGATTCAGGCTGCAGCTTCATCATCATCATTGCTTCCTCTGACCATTATTTTTCTCAATTCATGGAAAATTCTCATATATCCAAGTTTTGTTTGATCAACAGTCCTAAAACAGAGATGTGTTTATGTCACTGTCACCTTTGGGAAACTGGAACTGAATCTTTTTTTGGTGTTCGAAGCAAAAATAAACAACAAATGCTAGCTCAAGTCATTTTGATTCTTTCCATCATCGTTTCAGATCTATTCTGCTTGTGCTTTCAATGGTTTATTCCACCTGAATACTACCTTCTGCTTTCCAATTCAAATAAGACTTAGAGCAGTGGTCACCAGTCTTTTAGCCCAAGATCACTTTTTAATTTCAAACTTAAGCCGAGATCTACCATTACATTACATTTCATTTAGGTGACGATTTTATCCAAAGCGACTCACAATAAGTGCATCAACCATGAGGAACAAACCCACAACAAAAGTACAATTTCTTCAAAAAAGCAAAACTACAAAGTGCTATAAGTAAGTGCCATTTAAGTGCCACTAAATTGTTAGTTTAAACTTTTATTCAAGGTGTAGTCGCATGAAATGTGTTTTTAGTTTGCGGCGGAAGATGTGTAGACTTTCTGTCCTGATGTCCATGTGGAGCTGGTTCCACCGTTTAGGAGCCAGGACAGCAACCAGTCGTGACTTTGTTGATATCTTCCAAAAAAACAACTTAGGAGGGTCATACTTATTATTTTTTGCAATTTCTGTTAAAGGCTGAATGTACAAGAAATAAATATACACAAAGAAAGGCAGTTGTGCAATTTTTTCTATTCAATGCACAATATTCAAATTAATATCAATTCATATTTACAATGCAAAATATGTAGCTTCTCAGTTCCACATCATGTTCTGCAGAGGAGCTGCTACTGCAGCACAATGTTTTTACATATCGGCTTTGATTTGAATATGGCCAAAAATATGATTATTTCCTTATGAAAGAAGTCCCTTGTACTCAGATAGGCCACCAGTACTGCAGTATGAAGCCGTGCAGCTTCCCGCTCCAGCAAATATTTCACAATAAAAAAACCTTTTTAAACAAGGGAATGAATTCCATCAACAAGAAATGCTCAAGTGCTTTTATTTTTGAAAGACATACAGAAAGTGTTGCAACCATTTGTTTGTGACACAAATTCATCAGATAAACATTAAAAATCAGTTGAAAGATCATTTTTCTCTGTTTATTCTGCTGTGAACCACCATGTTTATCTGTTTATGACACAAGCGTATTTCATCACTTCCCAAACCCGTTTCAAAGTAAACACTCAGCGTTTCACCTTCTGAATCCACTCATTTTGTTCCAGCGGGACTTTGATTGTTATCCACAGACCGGAAGATGCTCGTCTTCAGACCGGACATTTAGTTTAGGACATGAACCAACTTGTTCCTGAAGGAAGTGCAGGAGATAAACCTGCAGCTCCACCGTCAGTAGCGGACACACAGCGCGTGTGAACAACAGACATCCGACACACAGACAACCGACACACAGCGTGTGTGAACAACAGACAACCGACACACAGCGCGTGTGAACAACAGACAACCGACACACAGCGCGTGTGAACAACAGACAACCGACACACAGCTTGTCTGCGGCGCGACAACAGCCAGTGAGTCCAGAGAGTTCGGGGATCGACAGTGAAGACTGGGAGATCGACCTGTAGATCACGATCGACGGGTTGGTGACCACTGATCTACATGAACCTTTAATATATCCACCGCCCTTGTGAGACATTTGTGGTATGAATCAAAGTGTGAGGAAGAGTTTCTCTGACATGTGTTGTTGCTTAATGATGGCAGCTTCTTCTGCGTTGCACTCGGAGAGAAAACACTTGACGGAGACGGTGAACCGTTTAGCCCGTGGCTGTGTTTATTGTCTTAGCACCTGCACATCAGGTCGACAGACACTTCTTCACTGACAGTGATGACACAAGCTTGCGTCCTTAATTCTTCAGCGCCTCACAGTGGCATAATAATGATACTGCACCCCCAGTGAAATTACATACAGAACAGTACATCCTGACACAATCCTTCTGTAACAACTGAGGACACATGTGAACACTTACTCTTAACATGTGTCTCACTCTGTCTCTCTGCACAGCAGAACCACAACAACAGGAGCCACAAACCAGCAAGACGACTTCACTAGACTTCAAACAGCACATCCACCTTTTCCTGTATTTCATGGACGGGTAACACAACTGGGCTTAATAATTATACTGGGCTAAGCAAAGACTGTTTATTCAATTCCGTGTGATGTTTATAAGTTTGATTTGTGTTGCCGTGATATTTTGGTTATAAGTTATTTTGAAGTTAATGTTAGTTATGTTATGCTCTTCAAAGTCTTTCTTTGCATGCAACTAGCTACTTTCTCGAACTTGGCTACACACACACACACACACACACACACACACACACACACACACACACACACACACACACACATACACGCATACTCACATACACATATTTATATAGTAAGTGCACCTTTAGTTATTTGTGTTTTTATACTTTATTATCTTCATAATAAAAATGTATCTTTCACAAATGTTGTTTTCATTAATGTTGCATAAGTGTGAATTTTGCCAACCTCTACCCTGTCAAGAACTCTATATCCTTCAACTTTGCCAACTTTCTATATGGTAATTTTGGTTATAGTTATTAATTTAATTGTTAATCAGAGTTCCAAATTTGTAGTTAGTACTTTCATGAGACTTAATCAATAAATTGGCTATTTAGCCCTTCCTTTGAAGGGTGGTGCCCCGAGGTAACTTTAATCAATTAAAGTTATTATTTAATATTCATATTTTTAATGTTAACATTCAATATTTTTTCTGATAACCAAATTTATTAGTGCCCAAGGCACACCATGTAATGGTGTGAAAGCGTTTAATGTATCAATTGCACAACACATGTCAGGTTTTACAAAGCCTTCATTCAATGTTTAAGTACGTTGACATCATTCAGCCTCCTGGGCTCAGTGGAATTTTCTGAGCATGAACAGGTTTAGTGTTTTTTGCATATAGGCTCAACTTCGTCACTCCCCCATATGATTACACAGGAATGATGGGGTGACAGCTATACTTGCTTGTAACCCCCGTTGGGTCTACAGGTGGATGCTGGAGTGGTGGGAGGGGCTGGGCAGCTGTAGTGTAATACTGCAGCAGCTGTAATGAACCAGCTGATAAGGTGTGTGTATTATGAATGGTTGTGGAGAGTGAGGTCACATGATGTATGTCATGATTGGAGCAGCGCAGCTCGAGTTGGCTACCTGAACTAACTCGCGGAGTGTCGCTCCATTTTACGCTTTAAAAAGAAAAATAAAGAGCGGCGTTTGTCCATCAACAAAAGTCTGAACCAACGCTGAAAATAGATTTACTTTTGTCTACAAGTTTGTGGCCTGAGTGTTTGTAGTGGTTGAAAGTACCACCATGTTTTATGAATCGTATGTGGGAAAATCACGACTGCAAGAGCAACACGTGCTCAAGTTTCCTGCTCACAGGACAGAATATTAGTGTTTATATGAATCAGCTCATTTAATCCCAGTTTGAGCTGCTGAATCTGACAGACAGCACCGCTCTTAAACTCTTTATTAGAGTGCATTGCACTGATCTGATGATTCTGGTGGCCTCAGTTCCCTGACGTGACCAATAAAGGCTTGTACACCAGATAATTATCGATGACATACCGTCATTACTAAGAAGAGCCAGTCAATCAAATTGTATTTGTATAGCCCCTATTCACAAATCACTATTTGTCTCACTGGGCTGAACAAAGCCATCAACTGCCTTTCACCTTCATCAAGATTGAAGAAAACCACCAAGAAAACCTCAGACCAGGAAGAGAAGGTAGAGACCTCAGAGGGCGTCACATGTCAGGGAAGCCTCTCCCAGGACGGACAATAAAGCTAAATCAATAAAGCTGAATCAATAAAGCTGAATCAATAAAGCTTATTAAATGTTTTAACAAGCTTTGAAAGACCTGAACCACTGGATTCCATTTTGTTTCCCAATAGAAATACAGTTGCTCTATTCTTACATGAGTACACACATGAGTATACTGTAGATGAGTTGGTCCACACACCGAACTGAAACTTCATTGGGATCTCAAACCCACTCCTGTAAAGTTCTGTGACTTTGTCTGGACTAGTTTCTGTGAATACACCTGCATCCATGTACTACTTCTTCTAATGTCATTTCATTCATATAAGAAGTGTAGGCAACTTGCTCTGTTCTGACAGTCAGAACTTCCAACTTCACATCACGAATCAGGAGAACTTTCTTGTTCCTCTGCTCGGACGATTCTAAACTATTGTTGGAACATTGCTGGTGAAAATGTGCTCAATAACAATCACGTAACAATAATTTACGTTCAAACCGGTTTTGCAGGTGCTGCATTCTTTTCAACCCGAATGTGCATTCCATCAAACTCCAGCTTACAGTATATAAAGATGCTGCAGGTGGATGTGAGAGGCACCCGGGACACAGACCAGTTCACTGCATCATGGCTCTTCTGCTTAATTGTTTCCGATAAGACAGCTCTCTTCTTTGCATCTCTGCCCCCGTTCATATTTAATGATGCTACCCTTAGACCCTGCATGAGAAGAGAGGAGAGAGAGAACAACAAACAACAACAGTGGAACACCCAGTGATTTAAGAACATGTTTATTTTGACACTTTCATCTTTTTTAACATTTTTGTGTTTGATACCTTTAACCCTTTTCTTACCCCGGTGACTAATTTCTTTAGGCGGAAACATTTCTTTTCATCTAATAGATTCATTTCACAGCACATGATATTGCTTCTTTGACTGAATGAACTTTCCAATCATCTGGGAAAAATCTGGATGTATTATCCAGGGAAATATTAATCTCCTCCAGAGAATACAAATCAATGCTCTGAGAAGCGCTTCCTACAACTGACCCACTTCTGAGGAGTCAGAGTCCACGTCCATGTCAGCATCCTCATTGTCACCATGACAATATCCCACAACCACACGAGCCACAGCCTGCCGGGCCTCTAACACCGCATCCCCAACCAGAGCCACTGGCCACCGGGCCTCTAACACCCGCATCCCCAACCACAGAGCCAACCCTCCGGGCCTCTAACACCCGCATCCCCAACCACAGAGCCACCGGCCCACCGGGCCTCTAACACCCGCATCCCCAACCACAGAGCCAACGGCCTCCCGAGGTACTAACACCGCATCCCCAACCCTGGAGCCACCGGCCACCGGGCCACTAACACCCGCATCCCCAACCACCCGGGCCACCGGCCCACCGGGCCCTCTACCACCCGCATCCCCAACCACAGAGCCACCCCATGCCGGGCCTCTACCACCCGCATCCCCAACCACCAGGAGCCACCGGCCCGCAGACCCTGCTGCCGCATCCCCAACCACCGAGGGCCACCGGCCACCGGACCTCTAACACCCACATCCCCAACCACAGAGCCACGCCGGCCCCACACAGACCTCTAACACCCACATCCCCGACCACAGAACCACCGGCTACCGGGCCTCTACCACCCCACATCCCCAGCCACAGAGCCACCAGGCACGGACCTCTAACACCCACATCCCCAACCACAGAGCCACCGGCCACGGGCCCTCTAACACCACAATCCCCAACCACAGAGCCACCGGTACCGGGCCTCTAACACCCATCCCCCAACCACAGAGCCACCGGCCACCGGGCCTCTACCACCCGCATCCCCAACCACAGAGCCACCGGCCACCGGGCCTCTACCACCCGCATCCCCAACCACAGAGCCACCGGCCACCGGGCCTCTACCACCCACATCCCCAACCACAGAGCCACCGTACCGGGCCTCTACCACCCGCATCCCCGACCACAGAGCCACCGGCCACCGGGCCACTAACACCCGCATCCCCAACCACAGAGCCACCAGGCACCGGGCCGGTAACACCCGCATCCCCACGACCACAGAGCCACCGGCCACCCCGGGCCCCTCTAACACCCGCATCCCCAACCACAAAAGAGCCAACGGCCACGGGCCTCTAACACCCGCATCCCCAGCCACAGAGCCACCGGCCACCGGGCCACTAACACCCCGCATCCCCAACCACAGAGCCACCGTACCGGGCCTCTAACACCCGCATCCCCGACCACAGAGCCACCGTACCGGGCCTCTACCACATCCCCAACCACACAGAGCCACATTACGGAGGCCTCTAACACCCGCACATCCCCCAACCACCAGAGCCAACGGCCACCGGGCCCTCTACCACCCACATCCCCAACCACAGAGCCACAGCCACCGGGCCTCTAACACCGCATCCCCAACCACAGAGCCACCGGCCACCGGGCCTCTAACACCATCCCGACCACAGAGCCACCGGCCACGGACCTCTACCACCCTCATCTAACCACAGAGCCACCGGCCACCGGGCCTCTACCACCCGCATCCCGACCACAGAGGCCACACATGCCGGACCACTAACACCCGCATCCCCAACCACAGAGCCACCAGGCACCGGGCAGTAACACCCGCATCCCCGACCACAGAGCCACCGGCTTACCGGGCCGCTACCACCGCATCCCCAACCACAGAGCCACACCGGCCACCGGACCTCTAACACCCACATCCCCAACCACAGAGCCACCGTACCGGGCCTCTAACACCCGCACATCCCCGACCACAGGCCACGGCCGCAGACCAGCAGCTACCACCCACGCATCCCGACCACAGAGCCACATTACCGGGCCTCTAACACCCGCATCCCCAACCACAGAGCCACGGCCCACCGGGCCTCTAACACCGCATCCCCAACCACAGAGCCAACGGCCACCGGACCTCGCACCCGCATCCCCAACCACAGAGCCACCATTGCCGGACCATAACACCCGCATCCCCAACCACAGAGCCACGTACCGGGCCTCTAACACACATCCCCAACCACAGAGGCCACAGTACCGGGCCTCTAACACACCACATCCACGACCACAGAGCCACCGGCCGGGCCTCACCACCCCATCCCCAACTACAGACCCCGGCCACCAGAGCCCCTCTAACACCGCATCCCCAACCACAAGAGCCACGTACGGGCCTCTAACACCCGCATCCCCAACCACAGAGCCACGGCCACCGGGCCTCTAACACCCGCATCCCGACCGACCACCGGCCACCGGAGCCTCTACCACCACGCATCCCACGACCACAGAGCCACCACGGCCCACCGGGCCCTCTACCACCCACATCCCGACCACAGAGCCACCGGCCACCCGGGCCCTCTAACACCCGCATCCCCAACCACAGAGCCAACGGCCACCGGGCCCTCTACCACCCACATCCCCAACCACAGAGCCACCGTCCACAGACCTCTACCACCCGCATCCCCAACCACAGAGCCACATTACCGGGCCCTCTAACACCCGCATCACGACCACAGAGCCACCGACCACCGGGCCTCCTAATACCCACATCCCCAACCACAGAGCCACCTGGCACTGGGCGCTACCACCCGCATCCCCGACCACAGAGCCACCGGCCACCGGGCCTCTAATACCCACATCCCTAACCACAGAGCCACCTGGCACTGGGCCGCTAACACCCGCATCCCGACCACAGAGCCACCTGGCACTGGGCCGCTAACTACCATCCCCAGCCACAATAGAACCTTTAACACCCATGACCACAACTATATTATCCCAGTGCTCACTTCCCCTGCTGTGCTCACCTTAGACACCCGAGCCGCCGACAGCAGCGGACCGGACCACGGGCCCCAGGCAGCACCTCCAGCCGGCGCGGGCCACGCCTGCCTCGCTGAGCTCCGGGGAACGGCCTCCTTTCCCCGGCAGCCACCAGCAGCCACAGCGGAGCCCCACTGCGGGCTGTCTGCGGGGACAGGAGATCGCTTGTGAACCCACATCCCCACACCTCAAAACACTTGATGTTCCCCGAGCTCGCATAGACCATGTAGAACCCGTCCTCATGTTTGACCCGGAATGGGCATCCAGAGTCCTGGGTGGTAGAGCTCAGGAACAGACACCTGTCCGCAGAGATTGAACATGCCTCAGTTTGTGATCTTTACATCCCAGAGTCACTGGCCTGAACCACTCGCCATCTTCCCGGCGCTTCAGCTCTTGCTCCAGCGCCTGGTTGGAGATAAGCGGGGGACCCGGACACAGTGACCCGGGTGGAAGGCACCGCCCAGCGGGGACACCTGGGCCGAGCTGGTCCTGGATCACCAGGCCGCTCTCTCTCTACGAGCTGCGCCACAAACTTCTGCTCCTTCAGAAACACGACCACCGCCTTGTTCATGCGGGCGTGGAGATGTTCCCGTGTCCCACCTGCTCTCCTACCGCCAACAACACCCGTTCTCCACCCGGGCTGTCCTGCTGCGGCACCAGCCCTCCTCCTCAGTGTCTCTGAGACAGGGACAGCGGCCCAGAGGGCCATCCGCCGGAAACACGGCTCACTCACCGCCAAACAATCACAGACACACTAACAATACAACAACTAACAACTACACAATCATACAAAAACACAGTTTAGAATATAACTATAGCAATTTGCGAAAAATACCACAAACTCTCACACGCTCACCACCAACAAACTCCCAGCATGCACTGAGAGAGAGAGTGAGAGACAGAGAGAGAGAGAGAGAGAGAGTGACAGACACACACACACACATCTCTCTGACCCCCGCCACATGTCGTAAACATACTGGGGGGGATGGTTTATTGCCTTCATAGTGGCCAGCCACCATTTTTAAAGCACACTCACTCACACAGACACACAGACACACACACACACACACACACACACACACACACACACACACGCATACTCACATACACATATTTATATAGTAAGTACACCTTTAGTTATTTGTGTTTTTATACTTTATTATCTTCATAATAAAAATGTATCTTTCACAAATGTTGTTTTCATTAATGTTGCATAAGTGTGAATTTTGCCAACCTCTACCTGTCAAGAACTCTGTCCTTCAACTTTGCCAACTATCTATATGGTAATTTTGGTTATAGTTATTAATTTAATTGTTAATCAGAGTTCCAAATTTGTGGTTAGTACTTTCATGAGACTTAATCAATAAATTGGCTATTTGGCCAACTCTTTGAAGAGGTGGTGCGGGTAACTTTAATCAATTAAAGTTATTATTTAATATTCATATTTTTAATGTTAATATTCAATATTTTCTGATAACCAAATTTATTGAATGCCCAAAGGCACACCATGTAATGGTGTGGCGTTTAATGTATCAATTACTGTACATGTCAGGTTTACAAAAGCCTTCATTCAATGTTTAAGTACACGTTGAAATCATTCAACCTCCTGGGCTCAGTGGAATATTCTAAGCATGAACAGGTTTAGTGTTTTGCATATAGGCTCCAACTTAGTGCTCCCCCATATGATTACACGGGATGATGGGAGTGGCGAGGCTAATACCCCAACCCC
Organism: Hippoglossus stenolepis; assembly: GCF_022539355.2. NCBI lineage: Eukaryota > Metazoa > Chordata > Actinopteri > Pleuronectiformes > Pleuronectidae > Hippoglossus > Hippoglossus stenolepis. Next base: position 1,027,714 of record NC_061483.1, read on the forward strand.
CGTTGGAGCCTACAGGTGGATGCTGGGTGGTGGAAGGGGAGCTGAAGCAGCTGGTAGCAATACTGCGGCAACTACTTCAATAGACCAGCTGATAAGGTGTGTGTGTATTATGGATGGTTGTAGAGTGAGGTCACATGATGTATGCATGATTAGACAGCGCAGCTCGGGTTGGCTGCCTGAACTAACTGCATAGGTGTCGCTCCATTTTACACTTTAAAAAGAAAAATAGAGCGGCGTTTGTCCATCAACAAAGTCTGAACCAACGCTGAAAATAAAGATTTACTTTTGTCTACAAGTTTGTGGCCTGAGTGTTTGTAGCAGTGGTTGAAAGTACCACCATGTTTATGAATCGTATGTGGGGAAATGTACGACTGCAAAACAACACGTACTCAAGTTCCTGCTCACAGGACAGAATAATGAGTGTTTATATGAATCAGCTCATTTAATCCCAGTTGTACAGGCTGCTGAATCCTGACAGACAGCACCGCTCTTAAACTCTTTATTAGGTACATTGCACTGATCTGATGATTCTGGTGGCTGCCAGTTCCTGGCGTGACCAATAAAGGGCTTGTACACCAGATAATATCGTCCTGACATACCGTCGTGCTAAGAGCCAGTCAATCAAATTGTATTTGTATGGCCCCTATTCACAAATCACTATTTGTCTCTGGAGCTGAACAAAGCCATCAACTGCCTTTCACCTTCAACAAGATTGAAGAAAACCACCAAGAAAACCTCAGACCAGGAAGAGAAGGTAGAGACCTCAGAGGGCGTCACATGTCAGGGAAGCCTCTCCCAGGACGGACAATAAAGCTGAATCAATAAAGCTGAATCAATAAAGCTTATTAAATGTTTTAACAAGCTTTGAAAGACCTGAACCACTGGATTCCATTTTGTTTCCCAATAGAAATACAGTTGCTCTATTCTTACATGAGTACACACCTTAGGTATACTGTAGATGAGTTGGTCCACACACCGAACTGAAACACCATTTGGGATCCTCAAACCCCACTCCTGTAAAGAGTTCTGTGACTTTGTCTGGACTAGTTTCTGTGAATACACCTGCATCCATGTACTAACTTCTTCTAATGTCATTTCATTCATATAAAAGTACAAACAGCAACTCTGTTCTGACAGTCAGAACTTTAACTATCTGAAATCCAGGAGAACTTTCTTGTTCCTCTGCTCGAATAGTTCAAACTATTATTGGAGCTTGTTACTGGTGAAGTAATGCTCCAATAACAATCACGTAACAATAATTTACGTTCAAACCGGTTTTGCAGGTGCTGCATTCTTTTCAACCCGAATGTGCATTCCATCAAACTCCAGCTTACAGTATATAAAGATGCTGCAGGTGGATGTGAGAGGCACCCGGGACACAGACCAGTTCACTGCATCATGGCTCTTCTGCTTAATTGTTTCCGATAAGACAGCTCTCTTCTTTGCATCTCTGCCCCCGTTCATATTTAATGATGCTACCCTTAGACCCTGCATGAGAAGAGAGGAGAGAGAGAACAACAAACAACAACAGTGGAACACCCAGTGATTTAAGAACATGTTTATTTTGACACTTTCATCTTTTTTAACATTTTTGTGTTTGATACCTTTAACCCTTTTCTTACCCCGGTGACTAATTTCTTTAGGCGGAAACATTTCTTTTCATCTAATAGATTCAACCCCACCACCTTTTGTAATGTGCTAACTGACTGAATGAACTTTCCAATGTCTGGGAAAAAATCTGGATGTATTATCCAGGGAAATATTAATCTCCTCCAGAGAATACAAATCAATGCTCTGAGAAGCGCTTCCTACAACTGACCCACTTTCACAGTCAGAGTCCACGTCCATGTCAGCATCCTCATTGTCACCATGACAACCATCCCCAACCACAGAGCCACCGGCCACCGGGCCTCTAACACCCGCATCCCCAACCACAGAGCCAACGGCCTCCGGGCCTCTAACACCCGCATCCCCAACCACAGAGCCACCGGCCACCGGGCCTCTAACACCCGCATCCCCAACCACAGAGCCAACGGCCTCCGGGCCTCTAACACCCGCACATCCCCCCAACCACAGGAGCCACGGCCACCGGGCCACTAACACCCATGTCCCCCAACCACAGAGCCACCGACCACCGGGCCTCTAACACCCGCATCCCCAACCACAGGCCACACGGCTACCGGGCCTCTAACACCCATCCCGACCACAGAGCTACAGCTGCAGTTCCCCTCTACCACCCACATCCCCAACCACCAGAGCCACCAGGCACCGGGCCTCTAACACCCACATCCCCAACCACAGAGCCACCGGCCACGGACCTCTAACACCCGCATCCCCAACCACAGAGCCACGAAATACCAGACCTCTAACACCCGCATCCCCGACCACAGGGCCACCGTACCGGGCCTCTACCACCATGTCCCCAACCACAGAGCCACCCATTACCGGGCCTCTACCACCCGCATCCCCAACCACAGAGCCACCAGCCTGCAGCCTCTACCACCCACATCCCCAACCACAGAGCCACAAACCACCCAGACCTCTACCACCGCATCCCGACCACAGAGCCACCGTACAGGGCCACTAACACCCGCATCCCCAACCACAGAGCCACCAGGCACCGGGCAGTAACACCGCATCCCCGACCACAGAGCCACGGCCACCGGGCCTCTAACACCCGCATCCCCAACCACAGAGCCAGCGGCCACGGACCTCTAACACCCGCATCCCCACAACCACAGAGCCACCGGCCACAGACCACTAACACCCGCATCCCCAACCACAGGAGCCACCGATACGGACCCTCTAACACCGCATCCCCAACCACAGAGCCACCGGCCACCGGACCTCTAACACCCGCATCCCCGACCACAGAGCCACCCGTCACGGGCCTCTACCACCCCTACATCCCCAACCACAGAGCCACCGTGCCAGGGCCTCTAACACCCGCATCCCCAACCACAAGCCAACGGCCACCGGACCTCTACCACCCCACATCCCCAACCACAGAGCCACCGGCTCACCAGACCCTCTCTTTCGCATCCCCAACCACAGAGCCACACAAGCCCTGCAGACCCTCTACCACCCACATCCCCACGACCACAGAGCCACCGGCCACAGACCACTAACACCCACCCGCATCCCCAACCACAGGAGCCACCAGGCGGACGGTAACACCCGCATCCCCACGACCACAGAATACGACCCGCGGGCCTTTACCACCGCATCCCCAACCACAGAACCACTGACCACCGGGCCTCTAACACCCACATCCCCAACCACAGAGCCACCGGCCACCGGGCCTCTAACACCGCATCCCCGACCACAGAGCCACGGCCACCGGGCCGCTACCACCCGCATCCCGACCACAGAGCCACCGTACCGGGCCTCTAACTACATCCTAACCACCCAGAGCCAAGCACTGGACCTCTAACACCGCATCCCACAACCACAGAGCCAACGGCCCACAGACCTCTAACACCCCACCGCATCCCCAGCACAGAGCCACCGTGCAGACCACTAACACCCGCATCCCCAACCACAGATCCTGGCCACCGGGCCTCTAACACCCGCATCCCCAACCACAGAGGCCACGGCCACCGGGCCTCTAACACCACATCCCCGACCACAGAGCCACCGGCCACCGGAGCCTCTACCACCCGCATCCCCGACCACAGAGCCACCGGCCGGGCCTCTACCACTCACATCCCCAACCACAGAGCCACCGGCCAGGGCCCTCTAACACCCGCATCCCCAACCACAGACACCGGCCACCGGGCCTCTAACACTGCCCGCATCCCCAACCACAGAGCCACCGGCCACCGGGCCTCTAACACCCGCATCCCGACCACAGAGCCACACGTACCGGGCCTCTACCCGCATCCGACCACAGAGCCACCGTGCCGGGCCTCTACCACCCACATCCCCAACCACAGAGCCACGTGCAGGGTGCCTCTAACACCACGCATCCCCAACCCACAGAGCCAACGGCCACCGGACCCTCTACCACCCACATCCCCAGCCACAGAGCCACACGTACAGAGCCTCTAACACCCATCCCCAACCACAGAGCCACCGGCCACCGGCCCCTCTACCACCCGCATCCCCCGACACCAGGCCACAGCCACAGAGCCTCTAACACACCCACATCCCCAACCACGTGGGCCCCGCTGCGTGCTGTCTGGGGACAGAGTCACTTGTGACCCACATCCCCCACACTCAAAACACTTGATGTTCCCATTTCTTCATAGACCATGTAGAGCAAAGTCTCATGTTTGACCAGATGAGACATCCAGCTGGAAATCTGGGTGGTAGAGCTCAGGAACATGAACACCTGTCCATGAGATTGAACATGCCTCAGTTTGTGATCTTTACATCCCAGAGTCACTGGCCTGAACCCTGCGCCATCTTCCCGAGCGCTTCAGCTCTTGCTCCAGCGCTGGTTGGAGATAAGCGGGGGACCAGGACACAGTGACCGGGTGGAAGGCACATGTGGGGACACCTGGGCGAGCACTGGTCCTGGATCACCAGGCCGCTCTCTACGAGCTGCGCCACAAACTTCTGCCTTCAGAAACACGACCACCGCCTTGTTCATCTCTGCGGGGCGTAGGAGATGTTCCGTGTCCCACCTGCTCTCCTACAGCCAACAACACCTGCTCCACGGGCTGTCACTGGCACCAGCCTCACTCCGTGTCTCAGAGACTGGGGACAGCGGCCAGACCATCCCGCCGAGGAAACCACTGGCTCCTCCCACCATCAAACAATCACAGACACACTAACAATACAACAACTAACAACTACACAATCATACAAAAACACAGTTTTAGGATATAACTGGCAATTTTGAAAAATACCTGAAACTCTCACTGCAGCTCACCACCCAAAACCAGAGCTCCCAGCATTGGAAGTGAGACAGAGAGAGAGAGAGAGAGGTGACAGACACACACATCTCTCATTTATCACATCATGTGAAACCCCATGCTGGAGGATGGTTTATGCCCAACTATAGTGGCCATGCTCATTTTAAAGCACACTCACTCACACAGACACACAGACACACACACACACACACACACACACACACACACGCATACTCACATACACATATTTATATAGTAAGTACACCTTTAGTTATTTGTGTTTTTATACTTTATTATCTTCATAATAAAATGTATCTTTCCACAAATGTTGTTTTCATTAATATTGCATAAGTGTAGATTTTGCCAACCTCTACCCTGTATCCAAAACTCTATATCCTTCAACTTTGCCAACTATCTATATGGTAATTTTGGTTATAGTTATTAATTTAATTGTTAATCAGAGTTCCAAATTTGTGGTTAGTACTTTCATGAGACTTAAATCAATAAATTGGCTATTTAGCCCTTCCCTTTGAAGGGTGGTACTAGTGTTTAATCAATTAAAGTTATTATTTAATATTCATATTTTTAATGTTAATATTCAATATTTTTTCTGATAACCAAATTTATTGAATGCCCAAAGGCACACCATGTAATGGTGTGACGTTTAATGTATCAATTGCACAACACATGTCAGGTTTACAAAAGCCTTCATTCAATGTTTAAGTACACGTTGACATCATTAAGCCTCCTGGGCTCAGTGGAATGTTCTGAGCATGAACAGGTTTAGTGTTTTGCATATAGGCTCAACTTCATCCACTCCCCATATGATTACACCCAGGAATGATGGGGTATGAATATCTGTAACCCCGTTGGAGCCTGGGATGGATGCTGGGTGGTGGAGGGGCTGAAGCAGCTGGTAGCAATACTGCAGCAGCTACTTCAATAGACCACCTGATAAGGTGTGTGTGTATTATAGATGGTTGTGGAGAGTGAGGTCACATGATGTATGTCACATGATTGGAGCAGCAGCTCGGAGTTGGCTACCTGAACTAGCACCATGAGTGTCGGCTCCATTTTACACTTTAAAGAAAATAAAATGACGTTTGTCCATCAGCAAAGTCTGAACCAACGCTGAAAATAAAGATTTGCATCTGAAGTTTGTGGCCTGAGTGTTTGTAGCAGTGGTTGAAAGTACCACCATGTTTTATGAATCGTATGTGGGAAAATGTACGACTGCAAAACAACACGTGCTCAAGTTTCTGCTCACAGGACAAGATAATGAGTGTTTATATGAATCAGCTCATTTAATCCCAGTTTGTACAGGCTGCTGAATCTGACAGACAGCACACGCTCTTAAACTCTTTGTGCGTGCATTGCACTGATCTGATTCTGGTGGCTGCCAGTTCCCTGACGTGACCAATAAAGGGCTTGTACACCCAGATAATATCGATGAAGCATACCAAATCGTACTAAGAAGAGCCAGTCAATCAAATTGTATTTGTATAGCCCCTATTCACAAATCACTATTTCTTGTCTCACTGGAGCTGAACAAAGCGTAACTGCCTTTCACCTTCATCAAGATTGGAAGAAAACCACCAAGAAAACCTCAGACCAGGAAGAGAAGGTAGAGACCTCAGAGGGCGTCACATGTCAGGGAAGCCTCTCCCAGGACGGACAATAAAGCTAAATCAATAAAACTTATTAAATGTTTTAATAAGCTTTGAAAGACCTGAACCACTGGATTCCATTTTGTTTCCCAATAGAAATACAGTTGCTCTATTCTTACATGAGTACACACATGAGTATACTGTAGATGAGTTGGTCCACACACCGAACTGAAACTTCATTGGGATCTCAAACCCCACTCCCTGTAAAGTTCTGTGACTTTATCTGGACTAGTTTCTGTGAATACACCATCCATGTACTAACTTCTTCTAATGTCATTTCATTCATATAAGAAGTGTGAAGCAGCAGCTCTGTTCTGACAGTCAGAACTTTAACTTCATACGAAATCAGGAGAACTTTCTTGTTCCTCTGCTCGGACGATTCTAAACTATTGTTGGAGCTTGTTACTGGTGAAAATGTGCTCAATAACAATCACGTAACAATAATTTACGTTCAAACCGGTTTTGCAGGTGCTGCATTCTTTTCAACCCGAATGTGCATTCCATCAAACTCCAGCTTACAGTATATAAAGATGCTGCAGGTGGATGTGAGAGGCACCCGGGACACAGACCAGTTCACTGCATCATGGCTTCCACAGCGGTGCTCCTACTTCAGCTGCTCCTGGTCTCACCCAGCGTCTGCATCCACATCTATTAGGGGAAGTGCGACCTTCACCTACAGAGGACAAAACCCTGATGGAAGACGTGCAGGGGTGAGACAAGCAATGATGACATGAGACAATGTGTGAATCCCTGGTCCATGATAGAAATGTCTTATTCTTCTTCATTATTACTGTTGTCTTGTGTTTGTGGGAGCTTAATTTCTTTTGTTTGATTTTCTAGTTAAGCATCAAGGCCACAAAAAATGTATTGATTTAATAATAATAGTAATTTTATACATTTTACACCTGAAATTCTTAAAGATTTGGATACTGTTAAACTTCCAATTCTCACCCTAATTAGCTTTGAACAAGACAAAGTAATAATAACAACAATAATAATAATTATAATTGTTTAGCACTTATCTAGACAAGGTTACAATGTGCTTGACAAAATACATGGAAATAAAACACAAATAAGACGGATGAAATAAATTAAACTTGGTCACGGTTAGTTACCGGCTTTAGTTACCAGCATTAGTTACCGGCTTTAGTTACTGGCTTTAGTTACCGGCTTTAGTTACCGGCTTTAGTTACCGGCCGTAGTTACCAGCATTAGTTACCGGCCGTAGTTACCAGCATTAGTTACCAGCATTAGTTACCGGCCGTAGTTCCAGAGCAACCACCTGGAAGCACAGGTTCATTCTGATCTTTCCCCGCAGGTGGACCTTCGCACCAAGTCAATCTTCACGAGATCGACTACCTGTCGTGGAGCTGCTCGGGAGCAACTGTCTCATCTGGCTAGGCGTCCGTTAGTGTGATTGACGGGAACACACTATACATAGTAAACACTTGTGAGGCTAAACAGTAGTTTTCCTGACTAATGTTAGCAGTGACAAACCTTTTCAGATGAGGTAAGGAAGTCTTCTCAGGCTACTTAACTTTCACTTGCTGCTTAGTAAGACTAAGTTAAAACTGGTTTTTATTTCCAGTAAAATGATCTGCAATGGACTTGTTTGTTGTTTCTGTCCCTTGTACTGTTTGTGTTTGGGACCCCCTCGGGAGTCAGGGTGATACATCTCAAAGAGTTAATGCCATGACAATACATTTCAAAGTATAAAAACTTATTGAATTTTGTCCCTGAGTTGTTTTGAATGTCTGTGGCACCTTGAATCTTCTTCTGTGTAAAGTATTGGCTATAAATAAAACTACCTCCACCTTTCTGCTCTTAACATGTATTCACTGAGGTACATTTTGTGGAGCATTATTTTATTTATCAGCCTCTTGACAACAGTCATGTTCACACACCTCGATCTGCTCCACACACACCAGGTCAAGTGGCTGCTGTTGGCGCTCAATGGCCAATTCTGTTAACAACTGGCGTCTACTGACTGAGGTAGATCTGGGAAAGAGGTCTGACACCAGGAAACCAAACAGATCACCAGACATCAGCATCCTACCTTTCCTCCGGTAAGTCTCCTGCAGATACCTGGAAACTTGTCGACCTTTAACCCTTTTATCACAGACACTGGAGAATTTGAATTTGTTTTAAACACTGATAGTTCCATCTTTGGTTTTTTTACTAACTCTGTTATAAGTGTCCATTCAAAAAAAGAGTTCCTCAGGACACCTTTCGGACATACAAGCTCCGTCTTTTGATCTGATGGGGACAAAGTTCGAGTATCGATATGGAAACGTCAGGGGCCAGTGCGACTCGTGCAATCTGCCACCAGGCCTCTTTAGACCAGGTCAGCTGAGAAATCTGAATCTCCATACTTTTGTATTTTTAATGCATTGACGCTTTGCCTCCCTTTAATAATAAATATTCACATTGATAGGGCTCTTGCACATTGCACTACAACTACACCCAAGCCAACATCAAGGCTTTTGGACTTGAGATGGTGGTGGAGGATTTCCCACAAGGCTACATCAATCTGCAATATGGAGATGGATCCAGATCCTCCAGGGCTCCGATGACCGTGAAGAGAGGAAAGAGAGCAGCCATCGCAACCCCAACTCCTCTCAGCAAACTTCCTATGCAATTCTCTTTTCTTGGTACGTATGTTTTTACTTTTCCTGACACATGACAATATATTTAATCAGCCTATTCTTTTTAAGTCCCACCAAGCAGAGGTCCTGTTGCTGCTGCTCTGGGCTCAGTGAGATAAAAGTCTTTATAAGTGTTGGACCTCTAGAACGTCCTAATGTGTGACACATGTTCTGCAAAATACTGAGACCAGGGCTTCCTGTACTTAATAGAATAGGTTTTTCTTCCATCACTTCCCTCCCAATGTTTTGCGGATCTTTTGTGTACTCGTACAACCCTGCATGTACTTTGAGGAGCCTCTGGCAGAAGCCTTGAACTGTTCCAGATTCTGGGTTGAGGACTTCAGGAACCTGAGTTTAGAAAAATCTGACTCTGGAGCCTCCTGTCTGAGGAAATACAGCAGAAAGAGTCTTATTGTAACACGTCACATGATTTTCATCATTCAATTTCTGTCTCACGTTTAGTGTTTTTATTCTTTTATGTTATTTTTGTCACGTATTTTTACTTTGACATTGTTGTTTTATTTGTGAGAAGTTTAACTTCTTCACTATGAAATTCTTTGTTATTCAAAATCCTTGTATTTCCCGTAACTCTTGCATTTCTGGCTTTAGAACAACATGTTCTTCATTTTATAAAAAAGTACCATTTAGTCGTGGAGCGTTCTTTCCAACATATTAATCCTAGAAGTTTTTTGTTTTGTTTTTACTGAGCTGTGACTTTATTTGATTTTACAACTAACGAAGACTCTCAGTAGCAGTTTGCTAATTGCTGTTCAATACTTATCACATTTGTTAAATTCAAGTGGACCCCCTGCTCCGTCATGTCAGGAGGGGCTTTCCTGGTTCTGCCCCCAACACCTGCAAATGGAGGTCGTTTCCTAGCAGAGGTCAACGAATTGGAAATCAGAGTCAAAGCGCAGGCCACAGATGCAAAGTAAGTGAGAACCAACGGGTCGCTGAGGCCTTATGGCAACCAAAACATCTCAGCAAGCCGCGATAACTGTGTTCTGTTTTCACACAGAATAAATAATATCGTCGTCAGTGGGCGTGAATATCAGAAAGCACCAGAACACACAGGAGACTTTGTCCTCAGGTGGAGCCTTAGCTCCCCAGATGACCACCGGACAACATTTCTTGATCTGCTTTGCTGTTGAAGCCGTCAAATCGTGAGTCTCGGACTTCAGTTCTCTATTGACACCATCATGTGCGTAGGAAACCATCGTTTAACTTTTCACATATGTTCACAAATGTTTTCAGGCCTGCACCGTCTATCAGTCCCGAGGATGAGGGTGTGTTGTTGTGGAAGCCAGGAGTGAAATAGGTGAGTCACCAGGATACATCACTGTCAGCAGTCTATGTTTTTAGCACAGCTGAAAGCTGCATC